>NC_085020.1:8703959-8851887 GCF_963692335.1 Osmerus eperlanus
CATCTGCATGTCCTCACAGCACCACCGGGTGGATGAAGCCTGTCACTGCACAAAGACTGGGAACACTGAAACAGGCAGCATGTAAAGACGTGCATAACGTGTGTGTGCGTGTGTACGTGTGTACCTATCTGTGTGTGTGTGTGTGTGTGTGCGTGTACATATATCCGTGTGTGTGCACACCTGCGAGCGTGTGAGGCCCGTGTCCAACCTACCCGGTGAAGTTGGTCAAGTGCTGCTCCAGGTCGGTGATTCGCCGCAGCTTGTGGAGGAACCACTTGTCTATGGCTGTGAGCTGGTGGATCTGGTCGACACCCACCCCACTGTGAAGCGCCTAGGAGATGCACACACACGCGCACGCGCACACACACACACACACACCTCAAACATATTGCCTCATATAAAAGTTCTCGGTTCTCCTAACCCTCTGTGAGACTGCAGACAGATGCAGGGCACAGCGGCAGTCATCCCTCAGCGGTGAGACCAGGTTAGACAGCCTGTCAGTCTTTTTTTAATCGAAGACTTCACAGGTCCTGAAATGAGCCTCCGTAGGCCAGGGGGGAGAGGGAGAGAGAGGGAGAGAGAGGGAGAGAGGGAGAGAGGGAGAGAGAGAGGGGGACATGACTGGCTGTGGTGTGCTGCATGGCCAACCTTGAGTATTGATGTTTCATAGCTTGATAGGATCTGGCCCATTACTCCTTAATAAAGCTGCCGGCGGTAGCGACGCCAGGCTGTATTAAAACACAGACTTCTCTGTGGACAGGGTCATCGGTGTGTCTCCGTAAACGCGGAGCGCGGCGGGCGTCAGGAGAGAGGCGAGGGGGCCAAAAAATAATCGGACTTTTCCCCCCATCGAAACTTTTAGAGGACCCACAGCGCGTTCCAGACGGTCTCTGCCGAGAAGGAGGCCGCGGTGACCACTTCCTAACCACCGGACACGTGACGCGTAGACCGGGCCGGCGCTGCCAGCCACTTGGCTGACAGCAGGCCTCTGCCCCGGTGTCATTTAGTCATTTTAGCAGACGCTCTTATCCAGAGCGACTTACAGTAAGTACAGGGACATTCCCCCGAGGCAAGTGAAGTGCCTTGCCCAAGGACACAACGTCATTTCGCACGGCCGGGGAATCGACCCGGCAACCTTCTGATTAATAGCCCGATTCTCTAACCGCTCAGCCAGCTGACCGTCTATAACCCTGCTCCTCCTCCGCTGTACCTTGGCCAGGGAGAAGATGCGCGTGCTGGACGGCACGGCCAGCTCCTGCTGCAGGTCCGGCTGCCCCGCCCAGGCCTTGTTCAGGGGCAGGCGGGGCACGAAGCCGTCCACGGAGGGGTGGCACATCCTCAGGGCCTTCTGGATGCTCTCCTCGAACGTACGGCCCACCGCCATCACCTGGGGAGGCCCGGGCAGGACAGAGAGGTTAAACACTGGGGAGTCCACTAGCATGTGGACGGGTCTGGAACTGCAATAGTGAACAGTCGTTGAAAGATCTGAATGAGTGTGTGTGTGTATCTGTGTGTGTCTGTGTGTGTGTGGCCTCTCCCACACCTCTCCCACACTCTTCATAGAGCTGCCGATCTCGCGGGACATGCCCTGGAAGCGGTCCAAGTCCCAGCGGGGGATCTTGGTGACGATGTAGTCCAGGCTGGGCTCGAAGCACGCCGTGGTCTTCTCCGACACGGCGTTCTTGATCTCCGGCAGGGGGATGCCCAGCGCCAGCTTGGCAGCCACGAACGCCAGCGGGTAGCTGGGGGGGGGGGAGGGGGGGTGGCAGGTAGGGGAGAGGGGCGAGGGGGGGGGGGGGGAGAGGGCGGGTTAGTGAGAGAGCTGTCACCTCGGGCTGAAGGATGGGGAGGACACTGTGGGGCTTTTCCCTGATGGAGCGGGATTGAGTTCACTCTGCTGAAGATGACCCGGTGTCAAAAACGCGAGTAGCTACAGTGTGTGTGTGTGTGTGTGTGTGTGTGTGTGTGTGTGTGGGGGGCTATCTAAGCGAACCAATAGGTGTTGATATGGCTTGTCACTCGGAAGGGCCGCGTTTGAACACGGTGAAAATGCATGGTTTCTCAATTTCAGCCAATCCATTTTGTGTTTATAGAGCACTACAGGCACAGGTCACACAGGAAACAATATACAGCACATCGCATATTGCAGGCCGGATCAAATAGAAATGTTTTTCAGCTTAGATTTTTTTTTTTATGGACTCAGTTCCAGGGTAGTGTTAATTTTCCAGTTTCTCCTGTCTGATTGGCTATAGTGATAACAGCTTAACAGGCTACGAGGGAGAAAACGGGGGCTTGTTCACAGGGTCGCCGCCCCCCCCTCAGGCTGGGGCGCGTCTCACCCCGTGGCCTTGGAGGCGAGGGCGGAGCTGCGGGAGAGCCGGGCGTTGACCTCGATGATGCAGTAGTCCAGCGAGGACGGGTGGAGGGCGTACTGGATGTTACACTCCCCCACGATGCCCAGGTGGCGCACCACCTTGATGGCCGTCTCGCGCAGCATGTGGTACTCCTCGTTGGAGAGGGTCTGGCTTGGAGCCACCACGATGGAATCACCTGGAAGGTGGGGGGGGGGGGGGAGAGAGAGAGAGAGAGAGAGAGAGAGAGAGAGAGAGAGAGAGAGAGAGAGAGAGAGAGAGAGAGAGAGAGTGTGTGTGTGTGTGTATAAATCAGACAGAAACAAAGACAAAGACCGAGAGAGAAACAGATAGAGAGAGATAGAAAGAGGTGACATTTTGGGAGAGCGGACACATCCGATGTATTGGTCTAAATCAGTACTGGGGGGGGCGTCAGGCTTGCTGTGTCCTGCAGGAGGGAGGATCTGGTCTTCACGCCTACCTGTGTGGATGCCCAGGGGGTCAAAGTTTTCCATGTTGCAGACGGTCACACAGTTGTCTGCCACGTCCCTCACCACCTCGTACTCCACCTCCTTCCAGCCCATCAGAGACTTCTCCACCAGGATCTGACTGCTCATGGCCAGGGCCTGAACGCCACACAGAAGGGCCCTGGCGTTACAACTCAGTAGGCGTTACGATACACATCTTCTTATTGAACCGTTGAGAACCGTGACAACAGATCTTATGGATGGAAGGAATATAGATCAAAAAGAGATCCATAAAACAGCAGTCGGATCACTGGCAGGTTGCATAGCCCGACACAGACTCCCCACACAGCTGAACGAGGGCAGATACATAAAGACATGGGTAAAGCAGCGACCCAGCTGCCTCCTGGGGGTCTCGACCCAGGGGGCTCCAGACCCAGGGGGCTCCAGACCCAGGGGGCTCCAGACCCAGGGGGCTCCAGACCCAGGGGGCTCCAGACCCAGGGTGCTCCAGACCCAGGGGGCCGTGCCCACTGCCCACCTTGCGGGCGGTCTCCTCCAGCTTGCTCTTGTTGGAACACAGCCCCGAGCCCAGTCCTCCCAGGGCGTAGGCCGAGCGCAGCATGACCGGGTAGCCGATCCGCTCCGCTGCCTGCAGCGCTGCCGCCACCTGCAAGATCGCAAAGCATCAGGAAAGGGCCCCGCGCGTCTCCTCCACAAGCCTGGGACGACAAGCCTGGGACGACAAGCCTGGCATGTTCTGTTTGGGAAACCTTACAGACTCCACGGCGACGCTGGGGGCGATCTTCTCGTTGATCTCCGTCAGCTTGTCGGCGAACAGCTGCCTGTCCTCGGTGGCCATGATGGACTCCACGGGGGTGCCCAGTACCTTCACGCCATACTGCTCCAGGACGCCACTCTGAAAGAGCTCCACGCCTGCACACGCACGTCAGGGAACCGACGGGAGTACGGACACACACGGAGAACAAGTTAGAAACTCTCTCACACACACACACACACACACACAAACACACACACACACACATTAGAGAATGGACGTGAGTATGGACACACACGTAGAACAAGCTAAAAACTCTCTCACACACACACACACACACACATTAGAGAATGGACGTGAGTATGGACACACACGTAGAACAAGCTAAAAACTCTCTCACACACACACACACGCACGGACGATCGCACGCACGCGAACGCCCCGGGGCGCTCACCGCAGTTGAGGGCGGTCTGTCCGCCCATGGAGAGCAGGATGCCGTCGGGCCGCTCCGTCTTGATGACCTCGGTGACAAACTGCGGGGTGACCGGCAGGAAGTAGACCGAGTCGGCCTGCTTGGTGCCCACCTCGTTGGTCTGGACGGAGGCGATGTTGGGGTTCATCAGCACCGTCCTCAGGTTCTCCTCCTGGAGGGGGAACAGGGCAAGGAGATGTCAGGACTGAGAGAGAAGGGACTCTGGATTGAGGAAGGGGTTAATGAGCCTGAAAGGGTATTCGTGAGGTAGGATTCAAACAACGCCGTTTTTCGAGAATTGATGTGCCACATGTGCACTCTGTTCCCCCCCGTCCTGTTTTGGGCTGTTTACTTGGAACTTTCTCCATGACATCCTAACGAGAACAGATGTATTTTCAAGTCGGTCCTGAGGACTTACTCACCTTCAAGGCTTTGACAGCTTGAGATCCGGAATAGTCAAACTCCCCAGCCTGGCCAATAGACAGGCCACCAGAGCCCAGCACCAGCACCTTGGACACCTGCACATCATCAACACCTCAGTAACACCCTCACAACACATCATTAACACCTGCATGCTACCTTGATAACAAACCAGCGGTCATGTGTTGGGAAGGCTTGTGGTGGCTCGGTAAAGCCGTTGTGAAGCGGCAGAAATGTGCGTTTGTCACCTGAGCTCTGGGTGGAACGGTGGGTTTCTGAGGCATGACGGACACAATGTTGGCGTCCTTGCCTTTCTTTATCAAGGAGATGAATGTGTCAAACAGGAACTGGCGACCAAAATCACAACAGCGGGAACAGATTAGTTACTCCCGAAGAAGAACATAGTCAGCAAGAGAATGACTGAATATAAGAATACAAAATAATAAACAAATAGAATCTACTGTTTTGCTACTTTAGTCATGGGTCGGCTGGTAACAGACATCCGATCAAGGATGTACTGTAACCATAAGAAGTCTCAACTCTAACAGGCACAGTGGCATGTTGACCTTCGACCCATGTCATTGCCAGTGATTTGAACCCCATTGTTACCTCAGTGTCAGTGGGGCCTCCTTTGGCTTCGGGGTGGAACTGCGCTGTGAAGACTGGTTTGGTGTTGTGCATGATACCCTGAAACCCCCGAACGCCACACGCAGCGTTAAAAAAAGGACTCTCATAACAGGAAACGCGTGTGACCTTCAAAATCCACCGCCTTTGAAAACAGGCAGAAAGCACAGACAAGGTTTTGGGCCACACCTCATTGGTGCCGTCGTTGGCGTTGACGAACAGCGGGCTCCAGCCTGGGGGCAGCGATTGGCTATCGATACCGTAGCCGTGGTTCTGTGCAGTAATGAAGGCCTGGCCGGTCATCATGTTCAGCACCGGCTGGTTCTGACCTCTGTGGATCAACAACGTTATTCACAGTTACACACAGACAGCACCACTCCCACTCGCACGAGCAAAACGCTCGGAGTGAATAACTGTTTAAATATTAAACGGTATGGAATAACTGCTATTCCATGTTCCACTCAATTGAACAGGCTGGAGGGACTGGATGTCGGTATAGCGTGATGCCTACCTGTTCCCCATGGGCAGTTTGTAGGATTGAGCCCCGGCAGCCAGAGCTGTTATCTGGTTGCCCATGCAGATACCAAACACGGGCTGGGGTCGCTCGCTCTCCAGCACCTGCAGGCGAACGAGACGGACACAGAAAGGGGAGGGGCAAATTCCAGAGTGACTTTCCCACCCGACTGCACACACTGGGCGAGACTTCCGAAAGATACAAAAATGGATCAGATCTAACATTACATTATCTAATGTACACGCCAGTGTTTATTCTTAGGACGACCGCCATTGTTCTAGTCTCCTTTACAAAGCGGCGGAATCCGACAGCAGGCCACCAAGGCTACCTTGCGGACGTTGCGTATGAGTGGTTGGGCCAGGGAGGGGTCCCCAGGCCCGTTGGAGATGAAGAGGCCGTCGTACTCCAGACTCAGCAGGTCTTGGTCCCAGGGCACCAGGTGGACCTCAGCGCCACGCTACACACACACCCACACACACACACTTGGGTCAGGAACGGAAACATGCTAATAGCGACGAGCTGTCATTGACTTCCCCCAAGGGGCAATCCTCATTCGTCCTTACCTTGACCAGCAGTCGGATGATGTTGTGTTTGATCCCACAGTCGACGGCCACCACTTTGATTGGGTTGCCTTTCCCATATATTTTAGTTTCCTGGGACCACACAGCACAGGTGTTATTATCAACGCCATTGTGTGTAAGCAGGACTGATGTTGGGGTCAGGAGCCAGCAGTTACCTTTGTTGAGACCTCCGCCATCAGGTTATTCTGGTTGGGGTCGGTTATCTCCACAGGTTGTCCCTCAAACTCTATTTTGCCCAATACTGTCCCCTAGGGACAAGTACAACCGTTTAAATTCACTAGATATTGGACAGTAGGGATTGATATGAAAGCGGTTAGGGTTAGATAATGGTCAGGTAAAACATTTCTCCAACCCTGTCTCGGATGATCTTGGTCAGCATCCTGGTATCCACTCCAAATAACGCAGGGACCTTTAAGCAACAAAAACAGCAGCAGACCATCTCATCTTAGAAAGAGACCACCTGTTTCCTTTGGATGAGGACATCGATGTGGAGGACTTCAGTTTACGGTCGACTTGAATTGAGTATATGTTTGATTAGGTTCACGTATTCATCAATTGGCTCCGTGTTCCAAAGAGCATAGCACACTGTCGGTCAGCAGTACCAGTGTCACAATACAAGCCCCATGGACCTAGTCATTACCTTCTCCTCTTCCAGCCATTGAGCCAGCGACTTGACCGAGTTCCAGTGGCTGTACTCATGACTGTAGTCTTGCACCAGGAGACCGGACACCTGCACAGAACACAACACAAACCCGAACGTTCATAAAAATATAAAATGAGAGTGACAAATAGGCTGATGTTTAAATGCCGTGCCATCGATTTGCAATCCCTTCATTACTACCATGCAGTATTGTTCCACTACTATGTGCTACCACTGTTAAAAGCTACCCTCCTGTATAACCCCTCCTGTATAACCCCTCCCACGCCCCTGAGCTACCTGGACACGCTCTGACTCGACGTTCTTCCTCAGACCCAGCTCGTCCAGCTCCTGGGTGTTGGGAACTCCATAGTTTCCCACGATGGGGTAGGTCAGCGTCAGAATCTGCCCTCGGTAGCTAGGGTCAGTCAAGGCCTCGGGGTACCTGGAGAGAGATGTAGCACACATGCAAATGGTTCCTGGTGTACTGTGGAAGAATGTGTCTCTCTTTGAAATATTGATGACCGCATGACGTCTGATAGTCCACGTGGATGTTTTTCTCTCGTACACATACGCACACACAAACACAGATATACAGCAGGCATTTCTTTATGTGGAAAATATGAGGATCTCTTGTCACTCCAACAACACCAAGGTTACAGTATACTATGTGTACTAATGTGCACCACTGGCCAAAATCCTAAACAGAATCAAGTCCATTAGGGCTCGCAGTCATCTTACCCCACCAGGCCAGTGTTGAAGACAAGTTCCCCTGCAGCTGAGCGCCCATGCCCAAAGGAGAAGCCCTTCATCCGGGTCCCGTCCTCCAGGACAAGGTGGGCAATCTGGGTCTGGGTGTCAGGAAGAACAAACTAAAGAATTTGGCTGCAGTCCATCCCTGTGTTCCAAACTATGCACATTTTTCAACCAGGCTACTAAGCAACTATTGATGACGGTGGATGTAGAAACTTGAAATAGATTAATACATCTACATTTGTCACATACCATGGAATATCATAGTCCAGCTTGAATGCTGTCAAATAATTGTGCTGAATAGTAGCTATAGGCTACTGTAGCTACGACATTTGACATTTTCTGCTGTAGTAACAGCCTAGCCCACACCACAGTGAGTGGCAAAACATTCAGATGAAAATGCCTCATGACTGTTACAGTTCAAAGCTTAATTTCATCTGATTTTTTTAATGAAAAAAGTTACATGTTATCGTGGCTGTCATGCGATCATGAATTCGTTTTTTTCCCTCTAGTAATCGAGATGCTACTTCAGTCGCCAGCTAGCGAGAGCTGACCCCACTAACCTGCTGCTGGCGCCTGGGCTGGTGGTGAGGATAATTTACAGGCGAGCATTCAGGTGACTGCCACTGCCCTGCTGGTTTTTGCAAGCTAACTGCTAGCTAACTAGCTAACTGCAAGTAAACGAGCTAACTGTTCAAGGTTCAACTTTTTTTTTACAATATAATATGTTGTACAATTTGTTTTTGTTGCCTGGAAGCGGGACACTTACCTTTACACTAAATGGTCTAGTGGTAGACCTCCAGCAGGTCATGTTACCAAATCTTCTATGGACGAGCGAACCATGCCTTAGGGAATTGACGACGTTGTATACTGACAATATTTTTGACATATTACTTCTGGGTGTCCAATTAAGCCCAGAAAGAACCAAGAGTAGTAGGCTAAATCGGTTGTTGCTTAAATTTGACTAGACCTAGTAAATCAAGAATTAGTTTAGGATCAAGTTGGCAGCGTGCTTTCTACAATACGACAGCGTGTTCAGACAATCAAGTCACGAAAAGTGGATGAGAAGATCAGAATGAGCATCAACATCAACGACGTGAGAGCCGCGGAGCTTGAAGTTGTCCTCCTCGCACTCCTGTCGGACAATGATTTGATTGGTTCATTTAGACTTGCTGACACATGATGTCAGAAATGAACAAGCTCGAGTTTGTTAGAATTGTAAAATATGTTTTGAGAATGCCTGAAAAGTATTTAAATAAGCTCCAGTTAAACCCTAAAATATTGTACAACTTTTGTATGTAGACCTATAGCATATCGTTTTGTATTATGCCCGTATTGTTTTAGTTAACCTTTTTCTGAAATAACCAGCTTTAATACTTGTAATCTATTACTATGCCTTGCCAAAGCAGTATGCTCAAAGGGCAGTAAAAACAAATTCCTAATAGGTTTGACATTACCAGAACATAACAATTATTATTTTGTAATAAGGTTACTGGAGAGATCAAGACTCATTTAAAAAGGTTACTTTTCAGATGTAGACCCTGCCTGTGTGCTTTACTGCTTTTCACGCTAATCTTTGGTCTTTTCTATAGAGCCTGGTGCTTGACAATGTGGAACTATGGTGGAGTGGGATTAGAGGGGCCTGTATTTGCTGATGACAGTAGGAATGTCTGTCAGTGGCGAGGGCTGCCTGCCTGTCACTCTGCTGGGTTCAGCAGTCTGCAACCACACCAGGCAGCAGTTGGACCAGACCGGGCGTGAGTAATGACACCCAGGGCCACATGAGGATAGAGACATTCTGGGCTCGGCACCTAGACAATGAGTCTCATTACAATGGGTGGTGGCAAACTATGTGTGAACTACTGTAGAAAACTACCATTGACCCTGTTGGGAAGACACAATGAATGAAACATCCCATCCAGATGCATTCAGGGTGATGTGAAGCCACGTTTTGGCTCACGCAGCTTGGACCGTGACTCATTGAGGTGTTTCTGTTTTATGACGGGTTAAATGTGCCTTGTCTTGTACAAATGTCTTGCTCAATAAAGTTTTGAGAAAATGATGCCATCATTTGTCCATTGCTGAGCAGAAAGTCCAAGTGTACTTCACAGCTTAGTCTCATGCTCTGCTCTCCCTAGTTTCTCATCCTCACTGCTGAGAAGGTGATCGGCTGCAATCTGCCTACCCTGGAGGACCTGCACACCTCGAGGACCCTGAGGCGTGCGAGGAAGATTGTGGCCGACTCCTCCCACCCTGGTCACTCCCTGTTCCAGCTACTCCCCTCTGGCAGAAGGCTGCGGTCCATCGGACCAAAACCTCACGCCATAAGAACAGTTTCTTTACATCTGCTACTGGCCTCTTCAACAAGGCCAAGGACTCCCATTGACATTCATTCACTTATTTAACTATTATAAGTCCATCTAATGGCAATTCAGTATGCATAAGCCACTTTATCTCAGTATCCGATTGCACTATGTTGACCATTCACGCTGCTCATTCTATTCTTATTTTTATATATATTTTATTTTATATTTAAATTGTTGTATTCTTAGATTGTTTAGTTCTTAGAAATAGTTAAACTTTTGTACTTTTACTTAATTTAAGATCTGTATATGTTTAGTGTTTTGCACCTCCCTGCCACAGTAAATTCCGTGTTTGTATAACATACATGGCGAATAAACCGAATTCTGATTCTGATTCTGATTCTTCAGCGGGCCAGTTAGTAAAATACACCTCTTGAATGAGGTCACGTTCATAGTAGAGTTTCACTGCCACAAGTCTTGCCCACATCTAATTGTATACCTATGTGATCACGGGTGGAGCACTGTTGCCATCCGGTGGTCGTTTTCAGAAGAGATTCTGAATATTTTTCTTTGTTGCATATGCCTTGTCCTCAGGCTGCAGTTGAGTTATGTTGTGGGTCAGTGGATACAACTGTCTACAACCTACAGCCTACTATGAGATCCACCCAGGAACTATGTTTAGCTAATCTATTACGTCATTTATATTGAATTTAGTACTCCAGATGTATGCTGGTACTTATATGTATGTTTTTGAATGGACATGCATATGGACTGAGGTTTATTGTTGGGTAAAGGACCTTGGAGCTAATAAGGGGTCCCTTTATCCTTGCTGGTGGGCCCGGATGCTATTCTCAGAGAAGTGTCCCCCTAGACAAGCAGCCATGGCAATCGTGACCATAATACAACTCATCAGATGGAAAATTGTTCGGCCAAGTGGAGGTCTGTGAAATGCATATCCCTTTATTACTGGGGCTGTGATTAGTGCCTGACTGAAGCCCTCCTCTGATTGGTAGCTGTATGACCTAATGAGGATCCGGTGACTGTCTTGGTGAAGGGACCCCACATTGTCTGCAGTCCCAAGTGCAGTCCTGCCATGCATGATGGACTAAAAATAGCCAACCCCACTTCTTGCCACTTTCCAGCTTTTGAGTTACAAAATTGGATCATGGCTTGTTTTCAACAAGTTCCCCACCTGCCTAATTTCATGTTATTGTACTTTTTCAATACAAGGTTTATCATCTTGTAGGTTATGCAATATTATGCAAACTGTAATGCTTTCTTTGCTGAATATTAGCATAGAATCTGAATCTGGTGGTTGTAAAACAGATGATTTATTGCATACAGTAGCGCTAGATGGAAGATATAAGATTTGTAGATGTTTTCAAAATTGTGCATGGCAACCAGCTGGATGAGAACAATAATCAGTAGTTTGTCATCAGTGATTACTCATAAAATGTACTCCTGCTCCCCTTACTTGTATTTATCACAGATCTGATTGGAGAGAGTAAGACGTTGCCTCTTGCTCTATCCAATCAACTGTTGGTCAATTTAGTGAATAAAAGACGGTATAGTGCAAATCAAAATAAAATAGAAAATAACAGGGACGTTGGTGGACCAAAGCAGATATATATATATTTTTTTTATCTCTCGTGATTCTTACACAGTGCTATTATACCTCTTATAGCATTGACATTTTCAGTTGATGTTGGCCATAGTAAGCTGTTATAATTAGTGTCTAGATTGTTCCTACTGGTCATTCACATCAATGACCGATTTTACGAATACTGAACTGTTTCAGTGGAAGGAGCATCCATGTTCTGAATTGCATGAAGATGTGCTCTTTCAGTGAAAGCAGGTGGCATACTAAGCTGCCCAAGTGACATCTCTCTTATTTAAATGGGTAAAAGCTGGACTCAACTTTGCTTTGTATCAATGGAAAGTCATGGATGGAGGAGAAGGAGGAGAAGGAAGCTGTCCCAGCCTGCACTAGTGTCACGTTACGACAGGCCCCTGTCTCTGTGGCGGACACATTTGTAGGCAAAGGGCAGAGTGTGGCTTTGTTTAGCCTGCCCCTTTCTAATCCCTGTCCTACGTGGCCCAGAGGAAGGCTTTGAGCAGCAGGCCAGAGAGACTGCATCAGCCCCCTTAAGGAGCCATGGCCCCTCTCCTAGAAATCCCAAGAAACTTCACACCTCTCCGTAGGGAGCTATAAATAGAGGCCATCTGTCCCCCAGGCTCAGTTACAGGCTCATTCCTTTTGGAGCGCCTGAGCTTCGGGGGTTGAGTTTAAGAGGGACCTGGAAGAAGTGGAGGAGTTGGGCAGAGTGGAGAGACAGTGTGGAGATCAGAACTGGATTCAAAAGGCAACACACCACTTGCCACAGTCAGCTGACTACTGCTACAGCTTGGTTTTAGGTTGTTTACATCGCATCAACCATGCTTAACTTTGTAAAGCCAAAGACAACAACACTACTTAAGTCCTCATATTTTGATCATCTCTGTTTAATTTTATTTACTTTAAAATGGTCATTTTAAGCAATTCTGTGTGCATCCAGTTTACAGTTAATATTTGTGGAAAATATTAGTTGTGTTGTCTAATATTTGTGGAGATATTTCTCATAAATAGCTTTCTCATCTAGCTAACACCATAATACGTGTGCATCACTGGTTCATGTCACTACGATTCAAATGCGTTCTGTAAGGAGATGTCCTGGAGGTAGTCTAAGGTAAACTATGTCCTTAGTCACCCTGCAAAGAATTTTGAAAGTCACACCCTTCCTATTCCAAGGAGAACTGGGCTGGTAGGACAGGGTGATGAGGTGAACGAGAAAGAGGAAAGATTACCCCCCAACAATTAAACCCTGTGCAACCCCATCCATCCATCCATCATCTTCCGCTTGTCCGGGGGTCGTGTTGCGGGGGCAGCAACCTAAGCAGGGAGGCCCAGACTTTCCTCTCCCCGGCCACTTCCACCAGCTCTTCCTGGGGGACCCCGAGGCGTTCCCAGGCCAGCCGAGAGACATAGTCCCTCCAGCGTGTCCTGGGTCTTCCCCAGGGCCTCTTCCCAGTGGGACGTGCCCAGAACACCTCACCAGGGAGGCGTCCAGGAGGCATCCTTATCAGATGCCCGAGCCACCTCAACTGGCCCCTCTCGACGCGGAGGAGCAGCGGTTCTACTCTGAGCCCCTCCCGGATGACCGAGCTTCTCACCCTATCTCTAAGGGAGAGCCCGGACACCCTGCGGAGAAAACTCATTTCGGCCGCTTGTATTCGCGATCTCGTTCTTTCGGTCACTACCCACAGTTCGTGACCATAGGTGAGGGTAGGAACGTAGATCGACTGGTAAATAGAGAGCTTCGCCTTTCGACTCAGCTCCTTCTTCACCACAACGGACCGATGCAGAGCCCGCATCACTGCGGACGCCGCACCGATCCGCCTGTCGATCTCGCGCTCCATCCTTCCCTCACTCGTGAACAAGACCCCGAGATACTTGAACTACTCCGCTTGGGACAAGATCTCCTCCCCGACCCGGAGATTGCACTCCACCTTTTTCCGGTCGATAACCATGGCCTCCGATTTGGAGGTGCTGATTCCCATCCCAGCCGCTTCGCATTCGGTTGCGAACCGCTCCAGTGAGAGCTGGAGGTCTTGGCCCGATGAAGCCAACAGGACCACATCATCCGCAAAAAGCAGCGACCCGATCCTGAGGTCCCCAAACCGGACCCCCTCAACGCCCTGGCTGCGCCTAGAAATTCTGTCCATATAAGTTATGAACAGAATCGGTGACAAAGGGCAGCCCTGGCGGAGTCCAACCCTCACCGGGAACAAGTTCGACTTACTACCGGCAATGCGGACCAAACTCTGGCACCGGTCGTACAGGGACCGAACAACCCCGATCAGGGAGTCCGGTACCCCGTACTCCCTGAGCACCCCCCACATGAGCCCCCGAGGGACACGGTCGAACGCCTTTTCCAAATCCACAAAACATGTGTAGACTGGTTGGGTGAACTCCCATGCACCCTCCAGAACCCTGCCGAGGGTATAGAGCTGGTCCACAGTTCCACGGCCAGGACGAAAACCACATTGCTCCTCCTGAATCCAAGGTTCGACAATCCGACGGACCCTCCTCTCCAGCACCCCTGAATAGACTTTCCCAGGGAGGATGAGGAGTGTGATCCCCCTAAAGTTGGAGCACACCCTCCGGTCCCCCTTTTTAAAGAGGGGAACCACCACCCCGGTCTGCCAGTCCAGAGGCACTGTCCCTGATGTCCACGCGATGTTGCAGATTCGTGCCAACCAAGACAGCCCTACAACATCCAGAGCCTTAAGGAACTCCGGGCGGACCTCATCCACCCCAGGGGCCTTGCCACCACGGAGCTTTTCAACCACCTCGGCGACCTCAGCCCCAGAGATAGAAGGGCCCCCCCCAATGTCCCCAGACTCTGCCTCCACGTCGGAACGCGTGTTGGTGGGATTAAGGAGGTCTTCAAAGTATTCCTTCCACCGATCCAGGACGTCCCCCATCGAGGTCAGCAGCGCACCATCCCCACCATATACAGCGTTGACAGTGCACTGCTTCGCCCTCCTGAGTCGCCGGATGGTGGTCCAGAACCTTTTCGAAGCCGTTCGGAAGTCATTCTCCATGGCCTCGCCGAACTCCTCCCCAGCCCGGGTTTTTGCCTCCGCGACCGCCAAAGCCGCATTCCGCTTGGCCTGCCGGTACACATCAGCTGCCTCTGGAGTCCTACCAGCCAACAAAGTCCGATAGGCCTCCTTCTTCAGCTTGACGGCTTCCCTCACCTCCGGCGTCCACCACCGAGTCCGAGGGTTACCGCCGCGACATGCACCGACCGCCTTGCGTCCGCAGCTCCGGTCAGCCGCCTCAACAATGGAGGCCCGGAACATGGCCCATTCGGACTCAATGTCCCCGGCCTCCCCCGAGACATGGTCGAAGCTCTCCCGGAGGTGGGAGTTGAAGCTCCTTTCAGAGGAGACAAAGCCACGCTTTGTCTGATCCTTTGCCTGGAACCTGTTTGCCTTGGGTGACCCTACCAGGGGCATAAAGCCCCCGACAACATAGCTTCCAGGATCATTAGGACACGCAAACCCCTCCACCGCGGTAAGGTGGTGACTCAGGGAGGGGCAACCCCATCACTGAAAATGGTCCCAGCCCGATACTTATCAATTAGACCAACCCCCTGCTTTGCCCCTGTTTTTGGTGGTCCAAAACCAAACAGAAGCAGCCGTTAGGAAGCTCCTCATAGGTTACCTGCTTAAAGTGACAACTAAACACTGGCACAAAGTAACCATACCCACCCACATCACCCTTACAATTGGTTGTGAGGTCAATGTTTGTGTCTTCAGGAAATTTTGACAGTTTATATGATGATATGAGAAGGCATCAGCTGGATAACAAGCCTTAAACAGCAGCATGCAGAGTATTGACACGTAGAATGAGAACCACGCCAGGATGGCTTCATTTTGCCTAGTGTTAAGTTGATATGTTTATTGAATAGACAAGGGATTTTGCCAAGTGGCAGACGACCAGTTCGCTGTCTAGATACTGCAATGATACTCAAACGTCATTCGCGAGCGCTTTTGTGCGTCTTTGTGAGAGTCAGTAGGTTCTCCAGTCTGCTATTGAACCTCTGTGTTCAAGGGGGGTCTTTTGGGGGTTTGGATTCAAACTTCTGCTGGGTCATTCACAGCTTCCATGGCTCTTGATGCTTATTTTGCCACTGTTTTTTCCAGCCTCCCAGGACTCTTAGCTCCAAGGCCAGCTTTAATCTGAGCCGAGACCCGCGTGCGTCATTCGAGGGGTGGAGCCGGCATTCCCTTTATATTACCTACTGGATCACTCACACCTCTTGAGAACGCTGATCTCACCTCTTGAATATGGCTGCCACATGGAGGCATAATCCTGTTTATGAATTTCGGGAAGAATTACATGTTTACATATAGGCTGATTACAGATGATGGATGTGTATTGCTGTGATACTTGAGAATCACTGGATGTCACTGTGTTATCTTAGAGTGTATTTAGAGCAATGAGGGTCATATTGGCATACTAAGAGTCGGCCTCATAATCACAAACATTTGTTATGATATTTGTTTAAAAAAAAAAGTATTCTGATAACTCGTATGATTTTCATGGTGTTTATTTAGCTTTTTACTACACAACCAAAAGCTGACTAAAACAACCAAAGCAATCGACACTCCAACTTGTTCATTGCAGTATCTTGTGACCTCCCACTCCAGGTCAAGGAGCTATCCTGGGACACCTGATTTCTGTGAACCTGATGCCCCCCTCCTCTTTGCCCACCCTGCAAGGAAGACTGTCAGGGTCCGTCTAAAACGCCTAAAATCATTAGAAACTCAAAGTGGGTTTCAGGCTCCAGGACAGGTGCAGGGTGAAGGGGCAGCGTGCAGAAGGGGGGTTGGGGGAATCTTGGAGAAGGTGCTGCAGGATGCCAGGAGCGATCACTGATGACAGCTGAGGGAGGGAGGCTTTCTCTGGCTCGGACTCCAATGAAGGGGTCGGTGAAAGCAGAAGCTATGGACGGAGGGGGGAGAGAGGGGCTGAAGGGTGGAGGAATTCACCCGGTCTCCGCCTCAACAGGCCATGTGGGGAGATGGGGCCGTGCCCCCCCCAGAGACAGATATAGACCGGCGGAAGGAGACCGAATTTTCACCGGTTTGTCTGTTTACCGGCATAAGCAGCCGAGCCCGCCCCTAGATACGCCTCTCCTATACCTCACACAAGACTAAAAAAGACAGAGAGACAGACAAGCAGGCCAAGGACCAGGGCCCAGTAGTTACTCTCACCCCTGGCCTCTACGTCTCCTGGACCACCACTCACCCCTCTTTACTCTCTCTTTCTTTCCTGTCACCCATTCTCTCTGTCATTATTGCACTATTGCACTAACTTACCCCACTTGTCTTAGGTTAGTATGGGTCTTGTCTTAGGTTAGTTAGGTCTATAAGGTTAGTATATCATTATGTGTATTAGAGGTCTAGTATATTGTATTGTATATTGCATACTATTTTGTATATTTAGGTTTATTATTATTTTATTTATATTCTATTTGAGTTTATCATAGATGTAATCTATGTTCTTATGTTATGCCAGGTTGCTTGAGTTTTGTCCCAAGAATTTCAGTGCCCAGTCTGACCTTGTGTGCACCTGACAATAAAAACTTGAAACTGAATTGAAAATGAAAAACTGTCTAACCAGGGGATCAGTCATGTCTATTTTACCTGCTACCATTACAACTTCCTAAAATAAGATGGTAAAATCCAACCAGTCTATACTCCCATCCAGTTTTATATTAACTGGCTTCTCAACTAAACAGACAAGGGGACACAGTAAATTGACAGCAGCTAGTATGGGCCATATATAGCCAGTGCATATGACCATAACAGGATGAAATCTAAATATGCTACTCGGATTACCTATTTCCTTACTCCTCCAGTAACTTCTCTACTCACCACCGCATACAGGTTGGGGAGCGCCCCTGTCTGCTCTCAACTGAGGTTTTAGCGATTTCTACGTCAACCACTTGGAAAGATTGAATGACTGGGTGACTTTACTTTCACTGAAGGTATGGGGACTGCGGATGTGTTGGAGTGAAATTCCAAACGGTGTATCATGCGCGTGCGTTTGAATCGTGAAACAGTAGTTCAACGATGTCCCATTCCATTTCTATCGAATAAGAAATCCTGTGAAATTACACTGGGTCTCCAATGTTGCATACATATTCATATTCTTGGTTATAATACATTGTTACATCAGGAAAGTAGTTGCATTCACTCTCTCTTTTGATTAGTCCCCACTTCTCTTTCGCTCTTCTATATCCCTTTTCCTCTCTCCTATTCGTCTCATAAGTACACAGTATGAGACAATGACAATTAACGCTTGCAAAACTGCAGATGGCACATGTTTGCATCTACAGTACACACCAACTTTCTGCCAAAAATTTACTTCCAACCATATATGCCTTTAGCCGACAAAACCAAACAAGAAAACATTACATGGCACATTGGCGTTAACTGGTGACCTCAGACAACCCCATTCACCGTTTCCCATGCTTTCTTATTTCATTCGGTTTCTAAATAAACCGGTTCGAATGCGCCACCCCTCGAATTCAGCTTGGTCGTCTCTATTCCATGTATAGAAGGGGTTCACACCCATAACAGCGAGCTGTCCAATCACTTTCCAAGTCACACGTTGACCGGGGTGTCGAGTAAAATATTCTCATATATAAACGCCCAGACGCCCCTTTCCTCCTCCGAGTCCCCTCCAAGCCGTGTAACACTCTTTGTGTTCTCATCTCTTTTCTTCACCTGGAACTGTCTGTAGACTAACTTGAACAGTCAAAATGGCACCCAAGAAGGACGCTAAGGCAGCTGCACCTGCCAAGAAGGCTGAACCCGCAAAGGCCGCGGCACCCGCACCGGCGCCTGAGCCAGTAGTACCTGCAGGACCTCCTCCAATTGACCTGTCTGCCGTCAAGGTAACTGTTCTTCTCTGATAATCTCGTTCTAATGAAGTGTTAATTGCTCTGCTGTGCACTTGGTCATTTTATTGGGTTCTGTGATTACGGAAAACTTTTAAAATGCATTACATCTGTGGGCCAAAGTGAAACAGAGAATGTTTATTTTGTATTTTTACTGCATAGCGTTTCATTGCATTTCGATTGTGATACTGGTTAATTGCTATAATTGTCGAATGGCTAGCCAACGGGCGCAACCGCCACCTGAGGACTGAAGGTGTTAAAACACCAGCACCATGGATAGCTCCTGTTGCACTACTCAGTAAAGTCAGTTGCGACAGAAATGCAACGTCAATGCAGTATATCTCCAAATGTGGAGATGTTAACGCATCTAAAGATGGACACTCATTCATCGAGTGTCTCTGTGTAAAATTGGCCGAGATTCGAGACTAAATTAAACAGGACTAGACCTATTCAACAGACATTGATTGGGTGGAAAAAATATAATTAGCTATTTTATTGTCACTTTATTGATATATTCACTGAATTATTAAACGATAATAACAAACATGGCAGTCTAGAATGAAGGTCATGGTGTCAGTGAAGTATGAATAAAGTTCGTAAAAAAGTAGGGAAAAATATGTAAAAATGTGATGAAGCATTTTACATTCTATTTACACATCCGAGACACATAATTTTGAAGATGTTGATGGGAAAGTTTGGGAAAGATTGCAATAGCCATAACATAAACCAAGAGTTATTGAAAAGCTCAGTAGTTTCAAATCCTCCATGAAACTATCGAAGATGGGATGTAATGCAGCAATTAACCCCAGAATCATGCCCTAATCTCCATTGTTGCTTTGAGGGCCTAGATTGACCCAGAGGTAAAGCATAATGGCCACACCGTCTGCACACAAGGCTCGTTCAAGTGGTCCTGAATTGTTCTCTGTCTCCCCCTACAGGTTGACTTCACCCCAGACCAGATGGAGGGTGAGTAGTCTTCACAACTACAAACGTATTATTAGTAAAATCACTGAACCAAAAACACTGACCATGTCACTGTGATACTGTCTACCAAGGTGCACTGATATGGACAAATCAAGACAATCATTACGTTTTTTAGCTCAATAAAAATAGCAATGACCACACTTAGATTTGAAGCTAGTTGATATATTTCTATTTCAGAATGGCCACACAATATTTTCCCAGACTATAGGCCTAGATGTCGGTCGCATTTATGCCGCTGCCGAACACAGGCCTCAAATAAATCGAAGCTATGGATAGGCCTGGGCCTTCATAATGGCATAATGGAAATTGTACACATTCTTCAACTGCCACTGTTACTCTATGCTTTGTCTCCATTCCAATTTGTGAAAATACATGTAATCAAACATATCTCTGCGTAATTGCCACCTGAAAGTAATCCTTGTCGTTAGTGAAAGTATGTGCTTCGCGCTCAGCTATAAGCAAAGCAGTCATCGTGGCTGGTGTTGGTTACGCTGCTGTCAGCATTCCCAAGTTTTACTTGGATCAGTCAGAGACAGCCTTGCCTTTTAAAGGAGGAGCTCATGTTCTTGGCCATGTATCGATTCCAAGCCAGTCGTTGTAAAACCTCCTCATGGGCGGGCAGTAAATTAAACAGCTGGCCGTGGTAGCCCATGAACATCAAATAAGGCCCTTTGAATCTTTCAAGGGATCACTTTTGATTGAGAACCTCGCAAAGCCCATAGAGGTTTCTTTTTATTTTCGGAGTGTCGCTTAACTTGTGGCATGCGCGTTATTACGCATAGTTAGATGCAATGTCTGCCTCATCTCACCTCACCTCATGGAGCCAGTCTCTGGCTGGCTCTTTGATACAGTTTAATACAAAAGCACTTCTGGGAATGTTGTTGTTAACAGTCAGTCAGGACACCCTATATAGTACAGAGCTGCCTCAGAACCACAGTCTGTCAAATTCACAACAAAATGTTCTACTGGCAATTGATTATATCCATAACACTTTAGGATGACCACTAAACGTGTGTCTGTTTATATTTTAGAGTTGTTGTGTTGTTATCCTAAATATTACATTTTGACCAGTGGTCTAGTCACCCAAGGAACAATCAGACCAATGTTCCTTTCTCTTATCCACTCACAGACTACAGAGAGGCTTTCAGTCTCTTCGACAGGGTGGGTGACAGCAAGGTGGCTTTCAACCAGGTCGCTGACATCATGCGCGCTCTTGGACAGAACCCCACCAACAAGGAGGTGAAAGCAACCCTGGGGAACCCCTCCGAAGACGGTAGGAATACATACTCACGCACACGACATTCGTTACCGCCCCTTTTGTTTTCCTAGCTTCATCCCAGCGCTACCTCAGGCTATGGGAATAAATGTGTCACTCTACACGTGACGACGCCTTGCTGTTTGTCCGAACATTCAATACCACATTTGAAGACACTCTCATGACTTAGAGCTTCTTTATAGCTAATAATCCTCAAAGACAATGCCAAGTAGCATTCCTAATGGGATTTGGTTTCAAATGGCAAGTTTTGAAGGGCGAATGCACCTCTTTTGCAGTTGCACTACAATTCTGTTCGTCCATTTAGTCGAAGTTATTTTCAGTCCGTAATAGTTTGTGACAGGAGCTGAGTGTAAACATGTGTGTCTCTTTCCCTGCTCAGACATGGTCAACAAGAGAGTAGACTTTGAAGGCTTCCTGCCCATGCTCCAGATAATTGTCAACAGCCCAAAGGGAACCCTCGATGACTATGTTGAGGGTCTGCGCGTCTTTGACAAGGAGGGCAATGGCACAGTGATGGGTGCTGAGCTGCGTATTGTCCTGGGAACACTGGGTGAGTGCCAAGACTTGGGTTGAGAGTGAGCGTGCGTGTGCGCGTGGGTGGGTGGGTGCGTGGGTGTGAGTGGATTCGGTTTACCGAGTGTAACATTCCATATCCTTCCTTGCTCTACAGGTGAGAAGATGACTGAGGCGGAGATCGATGCTCTCATGCAGGGACAGGAGGATGAGAATGGCTGCATCAACTACGAGGGTGAGCCCAGATTTACTATGACAACTCTGACGCCATATGCATACCTCAGACAGCGAAACCAGGTCCTTCGATCCAATCAGCACTTTTTACTTATATAGGTGCCGTAACCTAAAACCCAGGCACTAGTTGATTATTCACTTGCATGACAGTGACTCGTTTTGGAAGGATGATTCATCACCCCCTTTCTTCTCCTCCCTCCCTCTCTCCGTCTCCCTCTTCTCCTCCCTTCTCATGTGCCACCCCGTTCCCTGACCTCACCCTCAGCCTTCGTCAAGCACATCATGTCTGTGTAAAGAGCTTCCAGCCACAGTGAGGAAGCTTTCATGTATCTGCAGACCCCATGGTGTCAGGACATCCACTCACTGTTTCGAAAGCCACCTGAGAAACAGGGGGGAATAAAAGGACTATGAGATGTCATTTCTAAACCTTTTTTTTGTTTTGTTTTGTTGTTTTTTTTCTCCAGTTTTTCTTTCTTTGTTCTCCTCTGGTGCTCTCTTTCTTTTTCTTCAATGGATGCGTCCTTATTTTCCAGTCAACATTCTTCTGCTGGATAAACACCCAATCTCCCTGATTGTCGAAGGCGGGGGGGTGTGTGTGTGTGGGTGGAACACTGAGGGGGGGGGGGGGGGTGGAGCAGCGATGAAGTGCTGTACCATCCTCCACCTCAGTTACTGCCTGCATCATCGAGCCAGCCCACCATGACTGACTGGCTTTTGTCATGACTGGCCATCAAACCACTCCCTTCCCCTAAGTTAATTTATAGCACTCTATCCGTCATTTCCCAATAAACTTTCCACAAACTCCCAGTTTTCCCTCGCTGTTATTCTTTGTTGTCCTTAATCGTTCTGGATGTAGTGGAAGTACGCAATTGCTCTGTATGAGCACACTGATCTGTCGATTCACAGAAAAAAAGATTTAACAACATTAAAAGATCTTACAACCTTATCTCACGTATCGCCACCGTGATCTGCAAGTAGCACACCAATACTATACAGGCAAAGCTGATCACAGAAATGTAGACTCTCATGTCATGTTTTTCCGTCTTTTTATTGTCATTAATGTTAAGAGCATTTTTTCTTATCAGTATCATATCAACAGGAGCAAAACTGCGTACATCTATTTGACCTTTTAAATACATTTACAGTTACTGTAGGTTGGGGGTCATGGGGTGGGGAAGGAGGAGGGGCATGGCAGAAAAACACATAAGCAAACATCAGGAGTATCAGGAAGGTAAGTATACCACAAATGATGACAGAAAAAATATACCGGTACACTTTATCAAACAGATGATCAAACATGATTGAGTTTCCTTTTTTTAAAGTCGTTTTATTTTTATTTTTATGAAATGCTCTTTTGGGGGATTTTTCCCCCCACCCTAGATGTTTCAACAATCCCCAGCGTCGAAGTGCGGACATCTTGGACACCAGGTGCAGTGACAGTTACAACTGTCCAAACTATCTGCTTCCTACCATGAGATGAATCTTAGACAATCACCATAGCTTCATCCACAATGCAGTTCAGACAACAACAAGCTTTGGGTGCCTCTTCAGCCTGCTCTAGAGCAATGACTTGGCAAGGACTTTGCACGCATGGTTGGGAGTCATCAGAGCTCAAACTGAGATGAGCAGCAGTTTCTGGTATTCAGAGACTGACGTGTTATGAGACCTTCAGCTTGAGATCCAACTGTGTACTACATACAACCAGGCCTAGGCAACGTGAAATAGCTCATCAGGACTAAGTGACCTGTACGAGCTAACCAGCCCTCTGCAGAAAAGTAGTCGATGAGAAACTCCTCTTTTAGCGGGTCTGAAATAAGCACTCCTTAGCAACGCCAAGACAGTTGTCTGAAGTCATCAACAAGCGTCACATCATAGTGTAGTTAACTAATATCTACAAAAACATGAAGTGTTCTTTTTTATCCAATGGTTCAGGAAATAGCTTACTAAAATGTTTTGTTTGAAATAGAAAATAGCCTCTTTTTGTACTAGAAATGATACATGCGCATCATTACTGTGATCTAGTTCTTGCAATAATGCAATTTTACAGGTATAAGTTATAATAGGCTTGTCACTTTTTTTAAATTGTTTTGAAGAAGATGTTGCTGACAAAGAGCTGGTATATTTATACATATTTTTATATATGTTATGTCATACTATAGGTTTGATGTTGGGCAATCATGACTTGCTTCAGGAATGTTTGAATTGGGTTTAGGTCCATGCACTTACTTAGCAAAACAACACATACTGTATGGGTGTTGTCACATGACTTCCTACCTAGTGTAGAAAAAGGCTGCTCCCAAGCACTGAACAGAGACCAGCCAACCCAATGCCTGGTCCCTACCCAGCCTAATTTGTGCAAACACCTAAAGCTGATCTTGGGTCAGTGCTTGGATTGGATTTCTATCTATGCACCATTTATAAAATACCAAAAAAGTGAGGCGAATGCACATGTACTGGGGGGTTGGAAATAGAAATAGAACTGGAGCAAGCTGAGTCAGCAGCTCCTGAAGGGGAACAGTTAGGTGTGTGATGTCATTGATCTGGCTGACATGAAAGTGGGAGCGACGGTTTCTCAGGGGAGGTACCGGGTAATCAGGGGAGGTACCGGGTAATCAGGGGACTACGGGGAAATTGGTGGGAGGGGGTGCAGGCTGTCCGCCCGCGTTTGGGACGACCTGAAGATGATCAGGGGACGTGGAGCTTCAGGCATACCCCAAGTGGTGTAAGAGTCATGGGCGTCGGCCGAGCCGCGGTGGGGGGGGGGGGGGGGGGGGGGTCGGGGGGGCAGCGTCAGGCTCTTCCAGGGGGGCGGGTCCTGACGTTCACAAGCCCTGCTTGGCCAGGGCGGCGGTGACGTCCTCGGCCAGCGTGGCCAGCTGCGGCGACTCCAGCACGTCGAGGCTGCCGGAGGAGGATAGGTGGCTGTGGCGCTGAGGCGACATGGGGCCGGACAACCCGGCGGGGGACTGCGTCACGATCTCGGCCCCGTGGTCCACTCGGGCCTTGGCCGTGTCCCTGAACATCAGCTTGTGGCTCTCGATCTGGAGGAAGCAGGGAGCGTGAGACGAGGTGGGGGGGGGGGAGTACAACGGCACGCGCGTCACATGGGGATGTCGGGTGGGGCTTGCTAACCTGGCTGAAGTCGAGAAAAGCGATGACGTCCCCCAAGTGAGGGTCTGTCTAGGTGACACTTACCGTGATGTGGCCTCCACCGGGAGTGTGGTGTGCATTGTCCAGCGAACCCACCTTGGCCTGGGCCTTGTCTTTGAAGTCCAGTTTCACGCTCTCGATGCGCACGTTACCTCCCCCTGTGGAGGAAGAGGAGAGGGAAGGAGAGACAGTTACAATTGCAGAGACAATTACAGTTCTTTCTCTCACAATGTTAGAATAATCTGTCCTCCAAAGAGAGGTTTAATGGTGTAAAGATCTGAAATGTCCACTGGTTAAATACAGTATGTGTCCAGCAGGTGGCGATGGAAGCTAAGTTCGTTTTTTGCAGTGGTGTTTTTCCGCATAACACAGCAAACAACTGATAATCTTATTATGCTCTCATTGTCATTTTGATAATAGTCCAGGATCCATTCATAAAATCATGAATTGTTATAAAATCTGAAGGGAAGGTGTGCCAATGTGTTAATGTGGGACTGTTGGACTTTCCAGCTGAGTCAGTCTGTCCTCACAGTCACATTGTTGGAGTATGTTGGTGTATGTTGCTGTTTCAGATTAACATGGACGTTCTTTCCCCAGTAGCACTGGGTGTCCACTTATGTAGAGGTCGTTACCTGGACGGTGACGGATGTTGTCCAGAGATCCACACTTGGAGGTCACATGACTCAGATCGATCTTCTTGTTCTGGATCTGTACCTATCAGGATTATAGGAGTCAGAGCTTACACACATGTGCGTTCACACGCACACGCACACGCACGCACACAGCCTCCATACGCACACAGCCTCATTCTTCTGGGGTGGGAGGCTGGGTTGTGACACATCGCTAGCCATAGCTAACTCTGTCAAACAAACACCAGCTTTACACCAGAGTTATGTCTGTTTTCCAGCTCCCTTGTGCTGGACTGAGCTGTTGTAGACGGCGTTCACAACCAGCCCAGTCAACACTGACAAAAAGAGCAATTTTGCTAACTTGATCGTAGCCGTCAGATACTGGAAGACAGTACGTGGAGAGAGGAGGTAACATGGAGGCAACATGAAAAAACAGCCACAGGCAAAGACACAAAGCACAAATAGCAGAGAACGAGGTATGACACACCCAGGTCATCTGAAGAGAAAAGGAACACACACACACACATACACAGCTACAAAATGAATGAGAGAGTGATGGGTGAGTGAGCTTGTGAGTGAGAGGGGAAGCGAGCAGGATCGAAGTGGAGGTACAGTATTAGACATAGTGACCAAAACGTTTCAGCTGAGCATGACGAACGATCAATTGACCCATTTCGTCATCTCACTTGACATTCAGTACATACAATACGCACGCAGGATATACCGTTTGCTAGTTTTGTTAGCGACAATGTGTCCAAAGAACATGCACAGACTGCATGTTATCAATTCATACGTTATTGATTTAGCATGTGTGTGCGTAGTGTAAGAAGAGGTAAGCCTGAAAAACCAAAATGATTACGATACCAAGCAACAACTGCGTAGTAGGCGCAAAAGGGAATGATGTTCCGTGTATACTAGTGTTGGTGCAGCACAGTTCAGAACACACACAAGGAAGACGTAGGTGGTACCCGCACCATGCACAATGCAAGTGACAGAGTGGTCGGTAACAGAGGTGGTGCTGTGGTTTGTGTTAGCGAAAACAAGGGTGTGTCGGTTGGTTCTCTTGTCAATTCGCCACACTGTCTCTATTTAGCCAGGCGGTTAGAGGAACACCCAGCATTGTTCAGCGGTTTTCCCCTGAAAACAACCGAAACCACAGCCGGAAAAGACAGGAGAGATGAATGAAGGAAACCAGGTGAGGAGCAGAGAGAGAGGGGCCAGTCCAGAACTGCTCCTCCTGGTGACTGTGAACGAGGCATGGCACCACTGACATAGAGAGAGGGGAAAAGAGAGAGAGAGAGAGACAAGAGAGAGAGAGAGAGAGAGAGAGAGAGAGAGAGAGAGAGAGAGAGAGAGAGAGAGAGAGAGAGAGAGAGAGAGAGAGAGAGAGAGAAAGAGAGAGAGAGACAAGAGAGAGAGAGAGAGAGAGAGAGAGAGAGAGAGAGAGAGAGAGAGAGAGAGAGAGAGAGAGAGAGAGAGAGAGAGAGAGAGAGAGAGAGAGAGAGAGAGAGAGAGAGAGAGAGAGAAAGATGAGAGAGAGAGAGAGAGGTAGGAGACTCACATTTCCTCCTCCTGCGGAGTACTGCCTCCTGTCCAGGGAGCCACACCTAGACTGAACATGGCTAAAGTCCAGCTTAACACTGGGAATGAGCACCTGTGGGGGGGAGGGACATGTAAGGGGAGGGGGGGGGGGGACACGGGGGGAGGGGGAGGGGAGAAGGTTAAGGACTGTCGACAAGCGCCCCCTGCTTCGGAAGCCACCGACACTGATTGGCTGGGACCCCCACCCTGACCCTGCCCTCCTCACGGCCCCTGAGAGAGAGACATAGAGAGAGAGAGAGAGCGAGAGAGACATAGAGAGAGAGAGAGAGAGAGAAGAGAGAGAGAGAGAGAGAGAGAGAGAGAGAGAGAGAGAGAGAGAGAGAACTGTCTACAACGGCCTCCAGAGCTCTTCCCATTTGTCTCTGCTTGGGAACCATGCAGCGGATGTGTTTGTCTTCTCTGTGCCACCACTTTAGCGCTCTCCCTCTGACCGTTTACGGCTCGTCTTCCTAGAGCACCCCGAGACTTTGCCCAGAGCGCCCCTTGATCCGCCTCAGCCTCTGTCTTTCTCGTGGGATGCTCTGAGGATGTCTCAGAGATGAAGCAGAGTCACAACTGCATTCTTCAGTGGCTTGTGAGCTGCCAGAATACCCACAATCCTCCATGTGTTGGCTAAAAGGAAAACTGTAGGGCTAACCCTGCCATGTTGCAGTACTCTGTTTCAGACAGAGACTGCTGACACTTGGCGAATAAAGGACGGTTACTAAGATACAGGGCTTATGACGTACGCATTATGTACACAAGTAGTGAGCAAGCTCTTCTGAAGCTATAGGGAGACATGGCATGTTGGGTTAGCGCACAAATGAGGTATAACATTGGAAACGAACAGAGCAACAATGCTTAAAACGGAGCGAAGCGTCTACTCTACGGTGCTCGACATTCAAAGAGGGAGCAACAGACTAGACCGGAAAACACTGCAGTGGAAAGAAAAAGGCAATAAGAAGATCCGAGCGGTGAGAGAAGAGAAGGAGAGAGAGAGAGAGAGAGAGAGAGAGAGAGAGAGAGAGAGAGAGAGAGAGAGAGAGAGAGAGGGAGGAGGGAGAGGGAGGGAGGGAGAGAGTGAGAAAGAGACATTGGCGGAGAGGTCATCTGGCTGGAGGTCACAGCTGGTGATAGACAGAGAAAACAAACAGTTGTATGAAATGCCCAGTGTATTGCATTTCACAGTAGACATTTGAATTTCCTTCCTGTTGTACTTCTCTATGCAATATGCCTGTACTAAGCTGGCTGAAGACGACACACACTTTTGAGAGTGAGGTGAAGTCCTGTTGGTAAAGTTAGAAATTCTATACCATCTTCTATGCTAGGAATAGAGAAGTACAATGATCAGGTGTTTTGAGTCCCGGAGAATTTTGCATGAAGGATGATCCAGTGTTGATACTGTGAGTCACCAACACCATCATCTGAGTATATACGTATATATATATAAATATATACACCTCACAGGAGTGGGTATATATGACAAATAGATGGGCTACAAGAAGAGGAGACTTCAGTTTGAAACACCAGGTTTTTCACATGAGTAGACAAAGTGCTCAGGATAGTGAATCTCCACTCCTCATGCGGTTCTGTGGGCGAGGGACCTTGTTGTTGTTCAACACAACGGACACTTGACAAACGATGCGACCGATACGCAGCAGATTTGCCAGATCTTTTCCAGGTGTGCCCGGGGGAGGGGTTTATCTGGGCTACAGGTGTGTGGCCTACGATGGCTGGTGCAGAGTGGACGGCAGAGTGAGGGAGGGTAACATGAGGTGGGGGTAGGGGTGTCGGTTAGTTTCGAGCCCCCTAATTATAGGACAGTTCACTCATCTCCCCAACACCAGAGGGGAGAGAGACAGAGGTAAAGGGAGAGATGGAAGGGTACATACATTGCCTCCACGGGGAGAATGCTTCAGATTATCCTTGGATCCGCACTTTGACTGTACGTGACTGAAGTCCAGCTTCTTGTTTAAAATCTGAATCTAGAAAAATACAGAGACAATGGCCCTCCTTAATGGGGATGGATGTAGGGGCATGCCGACAGGTTAGGACACGTTATGGCTGGGACAAACATTAGGAGGAAAAGCATGGAGGCAGCAACAACTGTTGATGGACTGTATAGCAATGGATTATGTGTGAATGTACAGGGATGAGAAGGCAGATGAGCTAAAGTTCATGTCATGACATGTGTTTGTGATACTGAAGCTTGAGTCATCTCCTATGCTAGGTATTAGCGTGTTTCGCTGTGTGTGTTTGTGTGTGTGTGTGTGCAGGTGGGGTATACCAGTGGATCTGTGGTTGGCATGGGGGCCCATGTCACACAGTGTGCAGCAGACAGATATAGGGTGAGAGAGATCAGGCGAAGGACAGATTTCCAGATCCAGGACGAGCTGCATTTGCCATCTGTGAGCTGTGGGCCTCTGCTTTGTTGGCTGTGTTGCTACAGAAAGCAAACACATTTGGACGGGTCAGTTGCAGCCGGGGCTGTGGTTGGACGGGTGTCTGGTGCAGGCAGGGCAATGTGCTGGAAAATGCTAGGCTGCTATGCTACATGGCTGAGGGGTCAAAGGTTGTCTTTTATAGGTTGCTACTGGGGGTGTCTGGATACTATATTGCTACTGGGGAAAGGGGGAGTTTGGGGGGGAGTGGGTCTGGATACTAAGTCAGGTCACTTTATATCTGGTATGTTGTTGGACTGTCTATGCTGGTATTTAAATGCAGGTCTCTGAAACGGTAGGTGTTGTGCTGCGGTAGAGGCCTGCTCTAACCTGGGAACGACGCGCACACGTACAGAAGCCTAAGCCCATGATGAAGCCCTTAACGCCGAAGCCGTACAGCTGGGTCTGGAGATGTGAAGCGCTGACATTCACATGATTCACAAGGACCACTTCAGGACCACCCCCCCTCCCACAGATGGGGGGGGGCGGGGGGGGGAGGACGGACGGACGGACAAGATGGAGGATGGCAGACAAGAGCAAGCAAACATGCCCATGTTTGTGTTTTAAGGCCCCTCGGCAAGAGGTGGACGTCTTGTACGAGTACATGGGGTAATCCGAACGCTTAGAAGAAACTCTCCAGTGAACCATCACAGTGTTCTCACTTTCTTGGTTCATTAATAAGGGATCTCATACAAAAACATGGATACAATCAGTCTGAGCCGCACCGAAGGAAATTAAAACACGATATTCGTTCTCACCTTTGCTCTTTGTCTATATCGACGGCCTCCGATCTAATAAGCCCACTCCATAATGAAACGAGAGGTCTTTGTCTCTGAATAAACGGTGATGATTCACACAATGATAAATAGCTCTGTGAATGTCTATAACCACTCAGGGACACACACAGAGGACTTGAGCTCCAGTAAGTGTCTGTATGGGGCTGCTCTCAGGATCCTTAAACATTCATAGGCTTTCAAAACACTCCCCAGTCACAGAGTCAAAAGTGCAGAAAGGAATGCCATACCCCCACTGGGAGGATGAATATTTAAACTCGGTCTGGTTGTTTTACCCAGTCAGAGAGGAGTCTGGCTGCCTCAGTGGCCCCATTACCAGACAGACACCATGGGGGGGGACGGGGGGGGGGACAAGTTGTCACTCCCCTATCGGGCTCCAGGCAGATACACCAGCAGTCACCCGGAGGTGAGGCCATGTTTGGGCTGAGTCAGTCTGGCAGACAGGGTGGCTGGGGACCTCAAAGTGTTGCAGACGGTATTTGCGAGCTACCAAGCCGAGCCGTGGGGTCACGATGAAACGCTGAACTCACAGAATGACTTGACAGTGAGGCTCGTCTGCTTAGATCTTGTCCCACCGCAGGCCAGTCCCACACATCTTCAGCTTCCCCCTCATTCTTTACATTGCCACCTCGGCACTTGCAAAGATGAATAAACGCCAAGAAACGTATTTGCTTGCACCTGTCACATCCCCCTGGACTTCCGGCCCACAGACGAAAGGCATGACTACCTTTGGAACCAGCTCGATCCATCTCCCGTCATCCCAGGCAGAAGAATGATGGACCAGCCAGGTTGTGAGTAGGGCATTCCTGTAATTTGGAGTGTTCCACAAGACCCAGTTATAAACATATTACACGACCCTAATCAGGTCATCTGGGCAGGCTCTCATCTGATGTTTTCAGCCTCGTCTGAGACGTGACGTTATCTCTCCGGGCCGGAAGGGAGACTTCAGATTAGTGTCTCGTTCAGGACTAGAGAGTACAGGAGCATCTGATTCATTAAACGACACCACGAAGTGCTTCCATCTTTGCCCAACCGGTTTCTCTACAACAAGCTTTGTGTGTGTCTTCTACAGCAGGAGACTGTCATATTTATTGGATGACATCACTGAGATTGTTTATTAAATGTATTTATTTAAACATATACCGTGACGGCCCCACGTGTCAATGAAAAACACAAAAACATCCTGTATGTTTACAACTTCAAGGGCAACGCAAAGTATCTAAGATTCCCATCCTGTCGCTCCTCAGGTCACCGAACGTAGGCCACCATGTCTTTCTGAGTCACTCTGATGGAGTGTTTGAGATCTAACGCTGCCCTCCTCTCACAACTGTGATCCAGCAAACAGATCGATAGAGGGATGAAGACACCGCTACTGGACAGCCACGGACTATGAACATGGAGAGGAACCAGACAGACAGACAGACAGACAGAGGGTGAGGAGGAGGAAGGCAGGAGTACAGAGGAAGGCAAACACCTACAGTAGCGAGAGCACTGAGGGCGAGGCAGCAGACACAACGACACATCGAGGCTGAGCAAGGGAAGGAGGTAAGGAGGCAGAGAGGTGCGAGAAGAGTGGGGAGAAAGAGAGGTCGACACCCTGAAGAAGGGGGTCAGAGCAGGGGGGGGGGGGAGGGGTGGGGGCGGAGGCAGGGTGAAGACCTTACCTGGCCCCCTTTGGGCTGGTACTTGATGTTGTCTGTGGATCCGATCTTGGACTTGACGTTCTTGAGGTCGGGGAGGGGCTGGTTGAGGACGCGCAGCTGCTTGGGGGTGGTGGCTGGGGACTTGGGCGGGGTGCGGATCACCGCGACCTTCCTCTCCTGGGACAGCAGGCTGAGGGAGCGGGGGGTCCCAGGGGTGCGGCAGGAGAAGCTGGGCGGGGTGCCGGGTGTGATGGCGGTGGACCCCGGGGTACGGGGGGTGGAATGGCCACTGCGGGCTGAGCGGGAGCGCACTGACTCTGCGGCTGTTTGGGGGGGGGGGGGGTCAAAGAGAGGTCAAAGAGAGGTTGGACGTCCAAATGTGACTATGTACATTATGTGGCCATGCTTTATTACTTGAACGCATGCTGTGGGATGATCGCAGGACGAGAGGGAAGGACACTGGAAGGACTAGATGAAAGCGGATGAGACTGGATGAGACCGGATGAGGGACTGAGAGTTCCTCTCTACCTGTCATACTAGGGGCGCGGCTGTCCTGTGCTCCGCCCTCATCTCAGTGCGGAAAGCTTCAGGGGAGGACGAGAAGGACAGGGTCAGGGGAGAAAACAGGGGGAGAGTGGATATCAGAAGGAGGCTATCCCCCACTGTGAGGGAGGTACAAAGCAACAGAGCGAGAGAGAGGGAGAGAGAGAGAGAGAGAGAGAGAGAGAGAGAGAGAGAGAGAGAGAGAGAGAGAGAGAGAGAGGGAGAGAGAGAGAGAGAGAGAGAGAGAGAGAGAGAGAGAGAGAGAGAAAGAGAGAGAGAGAGAGAGAGAGGGAGAGAGAGAGAGAGAGAGAGAGAGAGAGAGAGAGAGAGAGAGAGAGAGAGAGAGAGAGAGAGAGAGAGAGAGAGAGAGAGAGAGGGAGAGAGAGAGAGAGAGAGAGAGAGGTAGACAGAAAGTAAGTTGTATTGGATGGAGGGGGTAGTATACATGTGGGTCTGCGTGGTGCGGTGGAGCCGGAACTGGTTATGGAGGTGGAGCTCTCCTCGTGCTCGTGGTGGTGGTGGTTACGTCTGCTCAGGATGGATGCTGGCCGTGGCAGGGACGACCTCTTCTCTGGGCTCTGTGAGCCACCATCCTGTTACACAAACACACACACACACACACACATAGAGGGCAATTCTTGAGATCAGAAGGCTGGAAAACGAGGGCTGTGGGAATAGCTTTTGCATTAAAAGCATCAGTCAAAAAACAAACTGCTCTATGTGGTGATTCAGGGTTGGCTTAACCCAAACCCAGCAGAACCTGCTCGTCTCTAGCCTTACCTTGCTGCTGAGGGAGGCCGTGAGGGGGTAATGGGGCCCCACAGAGGAACGGCGGGGCCTACATAACTCCCCATCCACCAGTGAACTCTTTCTGGGATAGAAGTAGGCGGAGTTTTGCCGTGTAGGCGGAGGAGTGGTGGTGAACAGTGTTTTGAAGGTGGGGATCTTTGTGAGTGGTGAGGGGATCTGAGTGGTAGACAGGCATGCAGGAGGAAGAGAAGCACAACCACAGGAAGTAGGAGGCAAACAGAGGACCGAACCAAAACTGTTCTGAAAACGGAAAAGATTCCATGCGTAGAAAGCATGCGTAACGCAGGTAAACGGAATTGTGGTTCAAATGAACATTCGAGGAGAACTTTGCGTGCAGGCAATGAGGGGTGAACATTCGTGGACCATTCAGAAAGCCAGTGATGCTCTGGTTAGTGTGGAACAAATGGAATGTGTTAAGACCAGCGCTGTTGCTATGAGTTCATCCCCGTTCTAAGGTCATACAGTGCATCTGTCACACATAGACAGAATGTCTCTGAGAGATGTGGTCCTTAGGAGGAAGCAATGCTTTGGAGTCTGTTACTGCCATTAAAAAGGCTGGAGCAACATGCACTGGAAACTACCCTCACTGTGTAAATGTCAGCCAGTGAGTCAATAAGAAACACCACAAATTACAGCTATTTACTCTCCTCAACCAAACACTCAGGGGAGACATGCTAGATAAACAGACCAAATGTGAATATTGATAAGGGGGAGGTTATTCATCAGAAACACATCTTTAATTATGCTAATTCTAAAATGAATGAATGCATGCAATACACAAGAGATACATACTAAGAAACACATGCACGCAGGGAATTATGTGTAGCTGTGTGCAGAGAAACCATGGGTGGAGTTAAGTCAGACAGCTGATCCATAGTAACCGTCGGTGTGTCTGTTCAGTGTTTACTGTTCTCAGCCAGACTAGCAGCAGCAATGTACTTGCAGTCCACATTACAGTCCTGTTCTGTCCTGTGCTGAACTGTATCGTACTTACTGAAGCCCTGTCCCGAGACTGCCTGGCGACACTGAGGGGCTGACGACCTTCTCCAACTGGGAACCAGAGAAAAAGAGAGGGAGAGAAGGGCCGGGCAAAGAGAAGAGGAATGGAGTTGATATTTCAATTGACAGATATGCACACAAAGCATTGATACAGCAACAACACCCTACACGGCAGCTGTGTCTTAAGAACAACGCCCACGCTACAGCCAGTGCACCAGCACAGTTATCTATCAGGAAAAGCAGAGGCGACAAAGGTTCACGTACGCCGTAGGCCTACTGTCTGCTATAACATCTCAGTAAATGGGGTAACATCCCCAGTAATTTACATATCATGACATATTTGGCATAGAGGCTTGAATTTAGAAAGAGAGAGAAGGAGCTTTATTTGCCAAATAGTTTGGCAGAGTATCACATAGAATGAAGGATTTATTATTATGTAAGGTTACTCCCAGCCCACCCTTTGGAAACATTTAATTGGGGCAATGCAGCAATCTACTGGGTTTCTAGAATAATCCATGACACACAGCAGTCAGTCTCTACCTGTAAAAAGTAACAATTTGTCTCTCTCTCTCTCTCTTTCTCTCTCTCTCTCTCTCTCTCTCTCTCTCTCTCTCTCTCTCTCTCTCTCTCTTCTGTTTGCGTTGAGGGAAATCAGCACTCCTCCACAAATCTCATGGACAGGCACAAACCACCAGTTTCCTGGCAACCACTGCTGAGGGCCTGTGAAAGTGTGAATAACTACAATAACTGCGGAGCATAAGGGTCATCCTGGGAGACAGTCAGTAATCTCTGTTGGGAGCTTTCCCATATTATTACAGTAACAGACCATAGTCAAAAAAGGTTACACAGAAACAATAGTAGTTAGAGAGCAGAGAAATAGTGCCCAAGGAGATACAAGACAGACACATCGTTATGAAGTAGCGTGTGATGACCACCAAAGGTCTAACCAAGGACGGGTGAGAATGGGATCACTGAGGAAACGTAGCACGGAGAAACAAAGAAAGAAAAATCAATCTGACAGTATGAACAAAATCAAGCCAAAAGAAAATGTACTGAACTTTTTCTTTTTTATTATTCAGTTAAATGCAAAAACACTTATATGATGACAGATACAGTATGTTGGGGGAAAAAAACAAAATGGAAGCTGTGTAACGAATGGCAAGGATGGGAAGATGCTGGTCATTTTTGACAGGCGTCCTGGCGAGGTGGTGGCAGATCACCTGTGGGTTTTCTCTTGGTAGAGGCCGGACGGGCCTGTCGGGGAATCGCGGCCTTCAACACAATCTTCCTAGCTGGGGAGCGAGTCTGTGTCTCTGCCTTCTTGGTCAGCTCTGTCTTTTTAATCACAGCTGGGAGAGGCAGAGACAGAGAGAAAGAGAGAGAGAGAGACCATTGGCAATTTGATCAGTTAGACTGTGTGAGAATCAAATAATCTGTCGATGAACATGCCCTACAAAACCAAGATTTACTCTAACAAGGATTGAATGAAACACTTTAAACCTTTCTTTTTCTTGGCTTCCTCTCTGGGAATGTAGACGGGCTCCTTGCGAACGAGTTTACGTTCCGGGGTGGAAACACGTCCCTTCGCCCTGCCCCCCTTGGTCTTGGGCTTGACAGGCTTCTCCTGCTTCTGGTGCTTGTCTTTCTGTTTCTCCTGAGCAAGCTTCTGGGCAGGGATGCCTTGGTCAGGCTTCTTGACTGGGGTAGATACCTTGGGCAGGGGCTCAATCTCAGTGGCCATGCTCCTGTCATCATCTACAACGAAGAATCGGGGTTAAATCTACAGTCATACCGGTAACAGGTTGCACCAAACACATTTTATTCTCGTCTCAATTTCATCATATTCATATATTTCACATAATCCTATGTATTTCTTGTTTGTGAAGCCTTAAAGGGTCCACAGTCCATCTCGACCTTTAACCTCTGAGCTTAATCTCTGCTTCTTCATCTCGGGTTTAATTATGCAGATGTCGTGCTGTTTCTATGCACAAAACTCATTGGAACATTATTGAATCGTCGCTCGATTGATATCATGAAAACGTATAGTACGAGAGCAAGAGAGAGCCTACCTTGAGTGTCAACCCAAGAGCTGTCTAGAATGGAGTCATCCATGGTGGTCTCATCCCTGTCGTAGCTCTCCGTCTGGCCCTCCGTCTCCATGCGCGCCTCCTTCCCTGGGGAGGCGGGGGTCTCCGGGGCTTCCGACACGTCCTCCAGGCTGGCTGCCTCCATTTCGACTTCCTGGGCCAGCTCCACGGACTCCTCCTCCTCCTCGTCTTCCTCCGTGTCGGCCTGGAGGGACTGCGGGGTCTCGGCCCCGAGGGGAGCGGAGAAACGCACGCTGTGGCCCGGCTCCTCCCCTTCGTCGATGGTCTGGACGACGGTGATGAAGTCGTCCTCCACGGTCACCACGGACTCGATGACGGCGCGAGGCTCCGCCTCCGCCGCCGTGCCCGCCCCCTTGGCCTCACCGCCTTCCCCCTCGACTTTCGCGACGTCCTCCCCGTGCTTCTCAGCCTTAATGGCGTCTTTCTCTACAGGTTTAGCTGGTTTGACCTCTCCCGTCGTTTCTTTTGGCTCTGCGGAGAGTTTGACATCCTCCTCCTTCGCAGGAGGCCCTTGGGAAGTCATTACAGCAGGCTCCTCTGGCTCGGCCATTGGGCTCGAGCCCTTTCCCTCCACAATCTCTACTTTGGGCGTGACCTCGACGACCTCTTCCTGTTTGGTCTTCTCAGCCACCCCCACCCCAGAAGGAAACAGTTCCAGGTGACTGATCTTGGAGGGAGACAGCCTGGTTTTGTCCAGGCCCGGAGACGGCGCCCTCTCATCCTCTGCGGTGCTCTCGACAGAGGAGGCCGGGGAGGATTTGATGGGCCTTGTGATCCTGTCCTTGGCCACGCCCGTCAGCTGGTACACGTCCTCGGCGTCCAGCTCCTCGTATGCCTCCTGGTGCACCAGTTTGACCTTCTCCCTCAGCTCCTGCAGCTCCCGCTCCTCCTCCACGCTCAGGGGACGCCCCTCCATCTCCAGTTTACGGATCTGACGCTCGTAGTCCGCGATCTCCAACTCGGCTTCCTTCGCTGACGCCTCCCCTTCAGCACCGGGCTCGGCCTGGCCCTCCTCCATGGTGACCGTCACTGTCGGAGTCACAAAGGTCTCTGTCGGCTGGCTCGGCTGCGTCTCGTCCTGCCCCGAGCCAGGCAAAGACTTCTCCCGCAAGGCGGCGGGTTTATCGTTCTCCTCTTTCTCCTCTTTTTCCTCGACGGAATCGTTTCTTTCTTCCGACTGCTGAGGGGTCTTTTCGTACGACGTGCCCTGTTTTCGGGCCTGCTCCGCCATCTTCGCCTCCAGCACCGAATGGGTGAAGGCCTGGGGAGGGGAGTCCAGGGGGCTGTGGACGTCTGCAGGGGAGGGCATGGGCCCCGAATACTCGCTGAACACGCAGTAGCCCAGCTCCTCGAGCTGGCTCTCGCTCTTAGCCGCCGTGGGGCTCTGTTCTCCTAGCGCCATCTGAGCTAGCGGGTCGCTAACCATCGTGGAAACATCCGCGGGGACGGACTTCCTCCTTATGATCTCCGGGTCGGTGTTTTCAGACGTCAGTCTGGACCGGGCCCCGGCCAGATCCAGCATTTCGGGCAGGTCTGGGGCCATCACAGTGCCGTTCTTGTAGCAGTATTTCGGGCGTTGGGGAGACTCTGGGGACTCGGTCTGGGGGCTGGTCTTAGGGGCAGGCTCTGAGCTGTGGGGAGGGGAGGAGGATTCAGAGGTGACTGAGGCGGCGGTTTCCAGAATGAGCGGTGGGAACGGGAGAGGTTTCTCCACAGAGGGCGTGGTGACCGGAAGGTAGTCAGCTGACTCATCCAGACTGCCGCTGGTGTAGGACATGATGTCCGTCGCCAAAGGAGAGAAGCCCCGAGGCCGTCCCGGATCCACAGCCCCGATGGTGATGTTGAGGGAGTAGCTCCTCTGCTCCAGGGCGAGTTTGCCTGGAGACAGCCTGCATTCACTGGTGGGCAAGGCTTTCAATTCATCCACACTCTTCTTGGTGTCAAGTGTGTCCTCTCCGGACGGGGCCTGAGCCAACATGCTGTAGTTTATCTCTGGACAGGCACTTCCTCCCTTCTTGTCCTCCCCTGATGTGCTCAGTTCATAATAACCTTCAGCCGGAGCGCGGCCCTCATCTGCCTTATTAAGAGCTGACGTCTCGAAATAAGCTGACATGCCCGATTTATCTCCTGCCTCAGCTTTCTTAACCTCTTGAACTTTGACCCCCTCCGTGGGGATGTCGGACCCCGCCACGAGGGTGGTGAACTCCAGGACCTCCACCGAAGGCTGCTTCTCCGACACCGTCTTGGGTTCGCCTTGCACAGGCAGCTCAGCCGGCAGTGGGGAGAGAAGCTTGGCGGGCTCTTTGGCTTGGCTTTGGACGCTCAAGGGAGTGGGGGTAGAAGCGGCTGGCTCCGGTTCGGACGTGTCGCCGCTGAAGAACGCAGGGCTGTGGGGGTCGAACGGTTCTTCCGGGCGCTTCTCCGACCCAATGCTGTCTGGACTCATGGAGCCACTCCTCTCACTGCCTTGTTTGTCAGACTCCATCTTCAGAGCTGAAAGTAAAGCTTTAAGTAATCTGCCTCGACTCGGCTTCGCCCGGTGAGCCGCCGACTGTAGCTTTTGCTTTGGGGTCGAGATCATGTTTTAGGCAGCCAGGCCGAGCCAGAGGACAGACAGGCAAACAAAGCTGTTCTCCCGAGTCACTTACTGCACGGTAGCACAATGGGCATCACAGTGGAGGCACGACGAGTGCATGAAGTCACACCCACTCACTGATGGACTGAACAAAGGCATGAAGCAGGACCGAACAGGAACATGCGCCATGGTGTCGATGGATGAGAACCAAGCGATGAGGAATGGAATGGTTCCATATGGCCTTGGATGAAATCTAATGACAAAATAGCAAAGTTTGTCATGGTAGGTGACTCTGCATGGCAGTATATTTAGTTTCATTCAACTTGTTTGTTCTTCATTCCATGTTTTTTTTACATAATGAACCACTGTTGAAGTGTAATGAAACCATTTCTTCACAAAAGAATACATGTTATAAGACGTTGGGATGGTATAATGTCGATAAATAAATATAACAGATGATATTTGTGAAAAAAAACTGAACAGTTGAAAATGGATGGTTCTGATGCGTGAATGACTTTGCGCCTTTGGGAGTTCACATGAGAATGATTTGAATTTGTCAACAAGAAAAAGCGTTTGCGACACACACACACACACAGAGAACACCAAGGAGCCTGTAGCGACATTGGGAGAAGCAGAGTTAAATTCGGCGACACTGTAAACACGGACACAAAACAGCCAGCCTGAAGCTGCTGCTCAGGAGGCAACTGGAAACTGAAGAACGGAAGCAAACCAGAGCAAAAACAATAAAACGAGGAGTTCAAAAATGTCTCCTTTCACCGACAAGCCTGTGTTGCCTAAATGCAGCCTAAGCAGAGCGCAGGGGGACTTTAGGCCATTCCACATATTCACCTAAGTGGACCATAAAATGGTCTGACACAGTACAGTAACATGCAGGCAGGGAGAGCAGAGGACACACCTTCCTCCTCCTCCTCCTCCTCCTCGCCACACTCCTTCCTCCTGCTAGGGCCTTCAGTGGGAGCACTAGCTGCCTCTGCCTGTTCAGAGGGCATAGCCTGGGCCTCGATTACGGCCTCCGCCCACTCTAAGGGCTCGGCGGGGGGGCTTTCCAGCTCCGGCTCAGGCTCAGACTCTGGCTCATCCCCACTCCACGGCCGCTCTTGCTCCTCAAGAGCTGCCTGGAACTCTGCTGCCTCTGCACTCTCCTCCATCTCCTCCTCCACCTCCTGCTCCTCTTGGTAGGCGACTGTAAGAGCCTCGTCGGTCTCTTCTTCTTATAAAGAGGGGGGAGATGTGGACACATCAAGACTAACAGGCAACACAGACTTGGGTTACATGAGTAGGTACACACGGACGGAACACTTTCAGCTCTGTGGAATGTGGCGTACAGCACAGCGTTTTACTGTGGACAGAAATATATACACCACGGATGTTTGTTTATGGGTGAAGTTTCGGATCTTATTTTGTGTATTGTGTTGTGTGTTCTGACATGTGGACAATAAATCTTCGACTACTGGTCATTCCTCCATCTCACACACACACACACACGCCAAGCCAGCACAACACCTCAGTTTATACTTGATCTATGATTTACAACTTTATCAATAACGACATGCATACTGCAAATGATGTGCGTTTCGACTCTAAATTTGATCAACCCCGAATCCGACCTGAAGTTGTTCTTCCCAATCCATCCACTTATGGATAAGGTTCTCTAGGTTACTTTGGACTAAAACCCAAAACATGCTGTGATTTTGCATTTGCTCACTTTATTTAGGTCTACATGCAAACATCATTCTCCCTCGACCTCTTAACCCATCAGCTGCTCTGTTCGGTAGTGTGCTCTTTGGTTGACTGTGTGCTACCTTGACTTGACAGGTGCCTCGGCTGCTAGAGTACATGAGGTTATCATGCTGACTGCTAAAAGCAAATGGAGAAATCCAGCTTAGAGCAGAGAGTTGAAAGAGGAGTGAGAACCGGAGGAGGGCTGCAGCCTCAGAGCTAAATGTAAAATATCGTGAGTGCGCGTGTACGTGTGTGTGTGTGTGTGTGTGTGTGTGTGTGTGTGTGTGTGGAGCTGAAAGTCATCCTGTTGGCCACGGTGAACGTGAACGGGTGGGTGGGACGCGTTGGGGAGAGTAATGATGACAGGAGAGAAGGGATGGACATGTCGTGGAGACGGGTGACAAAACGCACACAGCTGGGAGGTGACAGGCATGGAGGAGGAAGTGTCCATGGGGGTCATCGGGGTCATGCAACAGTCTTCTGTGTCAAACAAGCCATTTGGACCCCACGTCATGTGTCAGTATGCCGTGTTCAAACTTCTGGATCAACATTGAGGTTTTGTTTTGGTTTCAGAGCTTCCCCAAGGATACCAAATAGTACGACGCTCGTCTTATGGTTTCGATTGGCGGTGTATCGTATAACTCACAATCCTGGTGAGCAACGGAAGGCATTGAGGGGCAACCTTGACTAGGGGTCAAATGGCTTGGTGGAGAGAAAGGAAATCCACTAGAACATAAACTGATAGATCGTCAAACAAACATGAGAGCTAAGGACACACAGACAGTCAGACGGAGAGACGGGAGGACGGACGGACGGAAGGAGGTAGTCGGGTCAAATCACAGAGAGTGGGAATCAAAACAGAGGGCAGAGATAGAAGGAGGGAGGGAGGGAGGGGGGGGAGAAGAAGAGCGGTGTAGAGGAACCATGCGCGGTTCACCTTCGATCTGCCTAAACGCAGCGGCCTGCCCAGCCCCTGAGGGACGAGAGCCCGAGCGGGTCCACTCAGGGCTGAACAAGGGGTGATCATAGTACTCCTCGTCGGAGTGGTAGGGGTCATCCTCGGGCACAGACACAGAGATGGAGGGGGCGAGGAACTTGCACCTCTCTCGAGAGTTTTGGAAGCGGCGGAGAGGGCCAGCCTCCTCCTCATCCCCTACATCTACAAACACACACAAGGAGAAGAACTGCAGGGAAGTCTGGAGACACGGACACAGAGGAACAGAACAGACAGGAGGAAGGAGGGGGAGGGAGAGAGGGAGAGAGAGAGAGCGAGAGGGGGAGGGAGGGAGAGGGGGAGGGAGGGAGGGAGGGAGGGAGGGAGGGAGGGAGGGGAGGAAGGAAGGAAGGAAGGAGGGAGGGAGGGATGTAAAGAGGGAAAGAAAAAAACGAGAGGGGGAGGGAAAGGGTCGAGAGATGTAGAGGGAGCAAGAAAAAGAGGGAGAGAGAGAGACAGAGAGGCAGAGAGGCAGAGGTGAAGGGGGGCGAGCTGAGGAGCGAGATAGAAAGGGGCAGGGGGAAAGACTGAGTAAGATCAAAAGAGAAAGAAAGACCAAAGGGTGAAATAGAAAGAGGTACAGAGACAAGCAACGAAAGAATGACACAGACAGTGACGAGCAACTCAAAAGTGACAACGTCTGGGGTCGGCCATTCTCAGAGAGGAGATCTGTGACATTTGATGTTGCTTTGGCAACCTGCAACACTGGTGTTTGTGCTCACTTGGCTGTTGACAGTCGTTGAAACTTGAAACTTGAACGGACTCCTATCATATTTACAAGGGGATCATGGATTTTTGACGGATTTGAAAGGTGAGATTTTGAGGGATTTTTGGAGCTGAGGATTCGTAGGGATTTTAAGTTGGTTATCACCAATCTGAGTATGACAGACTCCGCCCCTTGAATCTTTGTGGCCAAAGACCAGACCAGACAGGCCAGACAGGCCAGGCAGGCCAGACAGTGGCCCACAAAGAAGAGAGACAGACAGGCAGCAATGGATCTCAGACTAGAACAACATGCCGAACTAAAGATGGACGGACAAAGACAAGGACACAGACAGAGTGTGGAAACAAAGGTTAGGAGGGTCAGCTAGCTGCCTATCAAAATAGTGTCAGCAGGATCAGGGAGTATGGAAGTTAGATAGAGGGATGCAGGGAGAAGAGGAGAGGAAGAGATGCGGGGAGGGGGGCTCTCGAGTGGGGAGGGCATGCGAGGTGGTCACAGGCATTCCCAGACGCGAGGGTGTCATGTTTGGAGGGGAGGGATGGGGGGGGGGGGATGAGAGAGAGAAGGGATGATAACGAGAAGAGCATCTCCGTCCTGGTGAGGAGAAGGAAGGAGAGGACTCCCTGTTCAGTCCATACAGAAATAGATGAATTCCTAAGACACAGTTTGGCTTCCTGGTTGGTTTCTCGGCCCTGATGGGTACCTCCCCCAGGGGTTGTGGGATATCCCAAGGGGTCTGCATGTGAGGCTCCCTGCAGGACACATGTCTTCAAGGGGCCGGGAGAGATGGCCTCCGAGGGGTCGAAAGCGGGTGGGTCACTCATAGAAACATATTCTCTCTCTTTCACCCCCCCCACCCTTCTTTCCCGTGAGCCAGGACCTTACCTCGCTCCAGCGGTCCAAGGTGCTCCGCGGCAGGTGAGGGGGGAGGGGAGGGGGGCAGGTTGGTGGTCTCTTCAACTGCGGACACACAGGGGAGACATGAGAGGGATGGGATTTACGTTATTCGCGTCCTCAGAAAGTGTCTGTGTGTGTGTGTGTGTGTGTGTGAGTTTGTTCAACCTGGTATCACGCTTTCTCATGCTACAAAATGCCTGGTCTTTGAATTCCGTGCAGCCAGAAAAAATTGGACAGTTGTTGCTCCGGGATATGATTCATTAGTCACAATGTGTGAGTCTATGTGTGTGTGTCTGTTTTCAAGGGTGTAAAGAGTTGAGCCCAAGGAGAGTGTTGATCTTGGGTTCATTCTTGGAGCCCATCTGACAGCCCTATGAACATCTGAGATGTGAATACAATAATGGTCTGTTTCTGCTGACTAAAGCCTCCAATGGGGATTCTCTGTTAAATATAATGAACTGTGGAGAGAAGAGGAGAGTAGAGGAGAGGAGAGGAGAGGAGGAGAGGAGGAGAGGAGAGGAGAGGAGAGGAGGAGAGCAGAGCGGAGCGGAGAAGAGGACAGGACAGGACATTTTGGGACAGGAAAGAACAGGACAGCTGTCAGGTTGGATCTGCTGGGCCAGTCTGTGGAGCAGCCAACAGCAGAGCAGGGCTGTTCAGCTCAAAGTGACAGCTATCCTCTGGAGAAAAAAGTTGTCACACAAGTCTGACCCTTTCACATGTGGTTCACAGTAGAAGCCATACTACTGTAAGTCTGTCATCTGAAAGCTGTCAGTCAACTAAGTTGGTCAGTTCATGTAAACAATAATCAACATGTTTCTCATTCAGTGAAAGTGAGCAACAGCGGTATGACATGTAAATCATGTCAAACTGGTCTGGCAGAAGTTAGGTTTAAGTTCTTCTGATGTTAAGATTGTACTTCTTTTTGGAGGGGGATGGTGGTGTGTCTTACTTATGGTTGAGGTTGAACCTACCAAATAGCATGTTGAGGTTGAGGTCATTTGGAAAGGTACAAATGCATATCAATTCGATCTGACGGACGTTACATTTCAGTTCTTCTGATTGTAACATGGAACTACTTTTTGGAGGGTGAGGGTGTGGTGTGTCTACTTATGGTTGAGTTTGAGCCTACCAAATAGCATGTTGAGGTTGAGGTACCTAAAAGCGTACGGGAGGCAGAGCCTACCTGACAGGATATGGAGTGAGACTGGTGCGAGGGAGGTTACCTGAGGGCAGTCTCTTGGCTGTATCCGCCTGAGGCTCCTGTTCCCCCTTAAGAACGGCCACAGCCTCCGCTGTCACCTCCTGCACTATCCGTGCAGACACTTGCTCTAAAACACACACAGGCACAACATTCACAACACTGATTTATTGTCAACCGAAACCATAATAAACTACTAGACTCGCCACTGTATAGTACTTAGCCAGCAGTCAGTTCTTGATTTTAAATGTCCAGATTCCATCATTCTTTTTTTTTTACTGTGGTTTGCAACCAAAACCCTGGAGCTGACGGGGTGCGTTGAGAGCACTACAGCACACTTAAACTGTCGTTCTGTTTGGAGAATTGGCAACATTTTAACTGCAGGCATTACCATGGAAACACAGTTTCAGGAAGACAGGAGTCAGAGTGGCCAATTAGAGCTGGGTGATTGGTTGGTTCCACTGAGTTAACAACAGGGGAGGACGCTGGCCTGATCCACTCCTCGAAGACGTGGCGTCTCCCCAGGACATCCTCAACCCCGCAGACTATGGATCTAGTTATGACTCAGTTAAAAACAAACTGAGATTTTTTTAACAACCTTCACTGTCTGGGATCTTGCTGTAAATGTCCGTTTAAGAAACACTGGATCAAAACCTTCGATGTTTATGTTTTTGTTCAGTGTGTAAGGATTTTTGCGTTCAGATTTGGTGTTGTATGAGTTTAAATAAAGTTTTGTATTGAGTGTTTTTTCTCTTTTAGCTGCATGGTAACAGTGTTTCTACGTGGGATTATCTGGCTGGAAATACAATGTTTTTTATTTTATGGAGCTGTTTCAGGAACATTGTCAACCAAGCACCCACCAGACTGCCACCCACACGCACACACACACACACACACATACAAGTACACCTCAAATTGCTGGAACACTCAGGGCCGACTCACCCACACATTCCAGCATTTCTACAGAGCTCCATTTTGACAGAACGGGGAGCGTTTCACATTCATAGGGCATGTGTAACATATTATAAGATGCTAAGTAAATAGTTGCCTATAATACCAAGGAAGGTATCTCCTCAGCCATATCAATAATATTAGCTTGAACCTAAATATCGGAAAACTATTTAGTATATACCAGAAGGCATCAACACCAGCTTCTGTATAAAGATTCCAGTCATTCTCTGAACCCAGCATCTTACTGTAAAAATCAGTCTCCAGAACAAATTTTTCCACATACCACCTGCTGCTCTAAATGTACTGTACTAGTAGGCTGAGTCAACCAGCAAAACGGAGATGGATGTGTTGAAAGAGTGAGAGCAAGGGGGAAGGGGAAGAAAGAGAGAAATGGTGACAAAGAAAAAGAGAGAGAGAGAACGAGAGCAAGAGAGAGGAAAATGAAACGAGAGGAGGAGAAGAGAGAGAGAGAGAGAGAGAGAGAGAGAGAGAGAGAGAGAGAGAGAGAGAGAGAGAGAGAGAGAGAGAGAGAGAGAGAGAGAGAGAGAGAGAGAGAGAGAGAGAGAGAGAGAGAGACAGATGGGAAGAGGGACAGAGAAAAATGATGACCAGTCCTCTTCATCCTCTGATCATTGTCATGCTGACCCAGATCAAGCACCCAGTCCAGCTTCCCACTTCTCCACCATCCAGGACGTCTTGGACAGAACATGGTCCCTAGCCAGAATCACTCTTCCTGTCCCCCATCCACACACCCATCAAAATCCACTGTGTTTTCTCCACCCCAGGCTCAACCCCACCACCACCTCATCCCTAGATTCATCCCCAGCCAGCAGCCCCTCCTCCTAGACATGTCTGGCATGAACGTGGCCAGCATAATGATGAGCTCCTGTCTCGCTGGCACACCACTACAACACCCAGAAACACACGACCCCTCTACCACACATCGCTACAAAACCCAGAAACACACCACCCCTCAACCACACACTGCTACAAAACCCAGAAACACACTATCCCTCTACCACACACTGCTAAAAAACACAGAAAAACGCCTCCACTCTACAGTAACACACACAGCTACAAATACTGATACACCCCACCCTTCTACCCCACACTGTTAGAAAAACACTGATAAACACCACCCCTCTACAACACAGTGCTACAATATATACTGTTATGTGTATACCCATTCACCCTACCACACGGATAGAAAACACAGAACATTACAACAGAAACAAACACTATCAGATGAAAAACACCACCACGCAGATACACACCACCACACATCGTCCTGCCAACGCAGACATCACCACACAACCATACACAATCTGCCAAACTGCCTCGTGAACACCCACCAAATCAACAGCGGGGTTGTTAGGTTCATCAAGAAAGCACTTTCCAGGTGCCCACATGACAAAATGTCCTGCCCACTGACAGCCATGACAAAGGAATTCTTCTCATCCCTGCTGTCTCAGCTTAGCCTGACAGACACATGTGTCATCAATAAATCATTCGAATGACTGAGAGTTTCTCTTTACATACTGGATTGTACAAGTCACAGTTTATCTTATTCCTTTGCCTATTTACACACACATAACAGGCACACACGCACACAGAGACAAGATCCGTGTATTACCTGTGCCTGTGTGACCGGCGGAGAACAGACAATGTAGCCTTAAGGCGAAGTATTTCCCTATGAGATTGTGTCTGAGACCTCAGACTGAGCCAGACTGGCAAACGAGCTAACACGACACAGTGGGGCTGATAGGGCAGAGACGGAAGGAGAGAGAGACACACAAAGAGAGAGAGAGAGAGAGAGAGAGAGAGAGAGAGAGAGAGAGAGAGAGAGAGAGAGCGAGAGAGAGAGACAGAGCCCATTGGTGCAGCTTGGTACCAGTGCCAAAACTCCTCCATGTGTGAACAGAGCTGTTGCCACAGCAACGCACAGCCCGCCTGCCTGGGATGGGTGGGTGGTCTGGGCCCCATCTGATTTTGTATCCCAGCATGCCGTTCTTTACCCCCACTCCCCTTCATTTTCTCTGTCTCTCTCCCCCGACCCTTTCTCTCTCTCCCCCTTCCTCACCTGCCTCACGTATGACTGTGTCCAATTCACGTTTGACTGTTCTACAACCCTCTTGATTGTAAACAATCTATAGACATCATGATTTTCATACAGTGGGTAGTAAAATGTTGGTTATGTAAATATGTTTATTATACAAATAGGTTTGTCACTACAGTGTTATGCCATGTGGAAAGGGAATAAATGATTCAGCTAAGACTGGGACTATCCCAGGCAACGAAACCTTTCTAATGAATGTGATCAATCTTTACATGTTGGGCTCGGTGAATAAACTCCTTGATGTCATGGCCAGTTCCTAATCACTGGTCAAGGACATGCACCGTTCAATACAATCACCCTTATTTACATGTACTGCTGTACTGACTCTCTCTCTCCCTATAACTCTCTCTTTCTGTCCCCTCCTCTCTCACTTTCTCTCTCACTTTCTCTTTCGCTCCATCTCCATATCTCTCTTTGTCTTTCTTTCTCTCCATTTCCATCTTTCTGTCTTTCCATCTGTCTCTCTCTCTCTCTCTCTCTGGTTGTGCTGGTCTATGGCTGGCCGACTTTTTCAACTTCTTTCAAAGGAATGTCAAGGAGCCAATTTCCTGCTTCAGTGGCTCTTGGGCATCTGGAGGGTTTTCCAGAGTCGAAGCGTGACTAGCCAGGAGTGGGAGAGTGCCAGCATCAGCCTCCCTGCCACATGCCCCGCCCTGGCCCCAGAAAACACAGAGTAGCAGAGGGACCCAGCCAGGGAAGAGCCCCTCCCCACCTCCCCACCTCCAAACCATACCCCCCCCCCCCCCCCCCCCAAGGGTCGTCTCAGTCAGGTTCCTGGGAGACAGAAGCAGCCCGTTTGAGGATCCTAGATGCTCTTCCCGGTGCCGTTGATGCTCAAGGCTTACATGGGCCAGAGGGTTGCCATGGCAACTAATGGTGAACATTAGTTGAACGCTTAACGGGTTCTTATCCCCGATGAAACTGCTGACAGTGGAACCTGCGTGATCGCAAGGGAACCCTCCAGACATTTGAGCAACATCAGGCATGCTGCTAATGAGCAGAGTGTCTCCCTCGTCACTCGCTGACACGGTCCGAACAGCATCCCGCTCGCTAACGTTGCACGGAGAAGCGTTGCGTAAGCTCCGAGATCTCGAGGCAAAGAATCTGATGCGTGCATCCAAAGAGGAGCGTCGCTCAACACCGTCCTGAACGCGCACAATCGTTACAGGGTCAGAGCTTGGCATTTACCAAACACCGGATGGTGCTCGTGTTAATGCCTCCAGTGACCCCACTCACTTAGTGATGGCTCTCTCCCACTGCTCAGCTTTGGCAGATGCCGTGAAAAGGTAACATCCGTAGACATTGTGACAGTTCCCTAATGTTCTGCCAAGCTGTTTGAAGTTCATTGTTTGGAACAATCCATTTCAGAACCGACGGCGTATTGGATGCCAGATGTTTTAGGCATACAGACAGTTTCTCATGGTTTATTTGGGAATGTATCTCAAAGAGGCTGCTACTGGATAATTATCCAGGAGAAAAGTCCATGGTGTGAGAGGGCCAAATAAATATCTAGTTTGAGTTCCTCAACAGCTCTCTCCCAGTCCCATGGTATTGATGGGCTGGTTTTTAATGGTGCTCTTTCTGCTCAGTCAATCTCATAGAGTGGATAACCAGGGCTGTCCATGTGAAGAATAGAGCTGACATCTGCAGTGGTAGAAGCATCTGGAGTTGGAATAGGGGGACTGGAGGTTAATGTGACTCTTGTCAGTAATGTTAAATGGCTCTCTGTACTTACAGGCTACGGAGCGAGGCAGCCGGCAGAGTTAGCTCTGCGTCAGCAGAAAATAGAAATGTAGAAGCAGGAGAGAGAGACAAGGGGGAGAGGGGGGGGGGGGAGAAAAGGAGAGATTGTGGGGATGTCAAATGTCAAACAAAAGACCTGGCAAAGTAAATTGTACGGTAGCTTCTGCCATGGTAACAAGGCATTCAGAGCGGCAACAGTGAGCCTTGCTCTGGGGAAGGAGAGGGATTTTCACCCTTAATTACCACAGTAATAATGGTGTGTGATCTAGCGAGGGCTCCTCTCTCTTCCTCCCACACACTGAGAGGTGGGGACTGCTAACAGCACACTCCTACTGTACAAACACACCAGCACACAGGCTCACACACTCGAGAATAGAGGCCGACAACCACACACACAACCAATGTTCCTTGGATTTCACTGTCTTACACATGAATGTATATGTTTGTGTGACAGACCAACAAAAAGAAGCCACCAAACCCTATCCATCGAATAAATCTTGATTTGGATATGATGTTGCTATATTGATGAGGCAGATGTGGAGAGCCATCTAGGTGTAAGAGACTCCTCCACTGTCTGGTCTCCCTACCTGCAGTCACAGCATGATCTCCTGACAGGTCCCCATTGAAGCCATTCTCTCTGGCCGAGGAGTAGGGGGCCACGCCCCCCCCAGACTGGCAGCCCCGGTAGGAGGAAGAGTAGCCGTTGGCCCCGTGGGCCGCGGGCGGGGCGGGGCCCTGGGCTCCCGATGGCTCCCACTGGGGGGCGCTGTCCTCGGGCTGCCGGCCGTCTGCCATGGTGATGCAGGGGCGGGGTCTCTCCTTATGGCTGCGAGAGCAGGAAGAAAAAGAACAAAGGTGAGGGCTTACTGTCCATGTGTGTGTGTGTGTGTGTGTGTGTGTGTGTGTGTGTGTGTGTGTGTGTGTGTGTGTGTGTGTGTGTGTGTGTGTGTGTGTGTGTGTGATATATCCTTGGCTTATAGAGGAGCCCAAGCAGCAGCTGGATAAAGTCTTATTGATTTCTTTGTTAGAAGTCACATGTCATTGGACAAGGCATTTGCGGTTCTCTTTTATCCAGCTCTGGGTCTGTGTGTGAAAGAGGGTGTGTGTGTGTGTGTGTGTGTGTGTGTGTGTGTGTGTGTGTGTGTGTGTGTGTGTGTGTGTGTAAGGGTGTGTGTTTTAATTGAATCAAGGGAGTGTGATGGGAATCAGGATCACTATACAGACAAGGCCAGGATTCCATTCCACATGAAATGAACTGAGAGTCTATTAACCTTGGCTTAAAACTGGCTGGAGATGTTACTCCACACACACACACAAACACAAACATGCACACACAATAACGCCTAGAGGTGGGATGGAGAGGTGGTACGGCCTAATCCTGCGAGTCCCACTCTCCGCTGGTTTGGATCATAAAACATGGCAGCCTGTCCACCTCCTACAGGTTCAATTTCATACACCAGCTATCACACAGCCATTGATACTTCTTTCTGACTTGTGGGCTCTGCTGTGCTCTGTGCTGTGCTGCACACACAGTGAGGCAGTGAACCACACACAGCTGGGAGCAGCGACACACAAATGTAATCGTCAAAAAGTGACACCGGGAGTCAAAGTTCAAGGGTCAACCATGAGGGTGGACGGTTTCCATCCAATGATTGATACCAAGGTCAAGTGCATCTAGAAATGTAACAGCTCTTAACTAACCTTCGCGGTCTCCGTGGCTTTTCTAAAACGTCAAATTGTCCTCAAAAGCCTGAATACGAACGGGAAAAGCCCCGTGCCCCTCCTCCGGTTCTGGGCGTGTGCAGTGGGGTTGCCGTGTTCCGCGCGGCTCCGGTCTACAGGGAGGCGAGCGTGAGAGCCGCGTGGGAATGTGGGCGGGGCTGTGTAGCGCCGTAGCCAGCGTGAGCTCCCTCACCGGGGTCACAGCGTTCTCAGCCGGCCCTGCCCAGGCTCGGATTGACCAGGACGCCGCGGGGAAGAGATCAAATGAGAAGCAACCCCGCGGATATCGATCCAGCCATCATCTGCCTGGAGCTGCACAGACAGCCCGGCTCTCTGCCTTCCCTCTGAAGATGGAGGGTGCAGAGACGGAGGGACGGAGGGAGGGAGGGGATGGTTGCTAATGCTAACTAATGAAAGCCACACTATGAGAAAAGTGTGAGAAAAGGGGCTAGACCGAAAGAGAGAGAGAAAGAGAGAGAGAGAGAGAGAGAGAGAGAGAGAGAGAGAGAGAGAGAGAGAGAGAGAGAGAGAGAGAGAGAGAGAGAGAGAGAGAGAGAGATGTTTAAACTTAGGAAGGAAAAGCAGAAGTCAAGTGCAGGGCGGAGAGAGAGCAAGAGAGAGAAGGAGCAAGGAGAGATGGAGTACGCTCTTGAGGGGAATTTATACTTTTTCAGAAGGGCGGTAGCTAACGGTACTTTGCGCTTTTTCCATGTCGACTGCACTGCATAATTGAATGTGTGGAGAGGCCATTTGTCACCTCCCTCTGCAGTCCACAGAGGCCGGGATTTACTCCACGCAAAATCAGGTGGCAAAGAGCTTAGTAAGGGACCATGTAGACTGATACTCTGCTGCTGTATGATGCTTCAAGCCAGCCACAATCTGTATGCCTCAGACCTACACAGTACAGCTAAATCTCTATCTGTTTATAGAACAGACTAGAGTTAAATAGAATAACATAGAACAAAATTTAGTAAAATCTGTACAATTAATATTATTTCTGGACAGTAATAAACCTGATATAACCGCACCTCAATCATAAATTTGATTCTTAATGGATTCCATACTTTATGGAAATAGTAGATGGATATTTGACATTTGCTAATTGGATATATCTGACTTATGCCTATTAAGAACACCTTGATGAGCGTCTCTCCACTGCTATGTCGCGTTGAGTTTCTGAGCGAAGCGCATCACTAGGAACATCAGAACTAGTCCCTCTCTTTGTCTCCCTGTCCTTATCCAGACCGTAAATCTCTGTGTCTTTGTTGTGGCAACCTGGGCCCCTTCAAAAACAACCCGGCTGTTGTAACTCAAGCCTCCAGACAAGCACTTCTGATATTAAACAAGCAGTAAAACAGAGACTAGACCATTTCTCGGACTCCCTACGTCCCTCTCTGTCTGCACTCAAGGTGACTTTGAGCACAGTGGCAGACTTCCAGACACATCCAGACCATCCCCACCTGTTAGCCAGTCAGAGGTGTCTGAGGCAGGGCTAAAGACAGAAGATGTGGGGTGGAAGTCCATGAGACAGGGGATAGAGCACGTTGTCCATACCATACCATACTATACCATACTATACTATACTAGGGTTAAGGCTGGGATGGGTGGTTGGAGCATTATCTTCCTCCATCCTTCTCCTTTACTTAGAGGCATAGCTGATCTGATGTGATCTGATTGATGAAAGTCATACGCTGTGGGAAAGCCAGATTAGACCAACCCCTGTTAAGATGAGACCAGTGACTCCCCAGCATGAATGAATAGAGGAAGGGAGGATGGAGAGTGAGTCGTGGCCAGTGAGGCAGCAGGTGAGCTGCTGTTGGCCCAGAGCCGATGGCACAGTGCCAGTCTGATGGTTGGTCTTGATCTGCAGACAGGCTGTGCCAGGGGCATGTGCCCCGTCAAGCGACAAGCCCCGTCCTGTCCCACAGCGGAGTAAGAGCTCTGGTCTGGATAGGAGAGCTGGCTAGTATGTGTTTTATCATGGAACTAAACGAGAGTGTCATCGTCAACACAATGTTGCTGTGACGTGCTCTACCACCGAGCGCTGTGGAAGGAGAATTAAAGGCTGTTGGCATGGCAACATAGTTCAGGAAGTTATCTGAGAGGGAAATATGATAATTGCACAGGAGGAACCAGGAAAGAACACCCTCCCTCCCCATTCAGCCGCCCACCCGCCACCCACCCTGCACAAATACCCTTCAACAATGGCATCTCTATTACCTAGAAGATGAATAATATCTTACTGGACATCAGAGAAACAGTGAGTGCCTATCTAATCAAGTCAATTATAGTTCTGCAACTTCAAAACCAAGCCGCCTTCCAATCTACACAAACCAAACGACAACATGCTGTCCCTAGCCACTGACTCTGCTCTTGGTTTCATTAGATAACAGGGCACTGGAGTCCCATATTGGGCTGGAGTGCGTGGAGAGTTCTGGCTGGGAGCTGATAGCTGCCATGTTGGGTTACACTCCACACACTGGTACAGCGGGGGGGGGGAGACGTCTCCCTCTGAGCACTCTCAGTAGTGCCTACCATCAAAGTAGAGAGTGTGTGTGTGTGTGTGTGTGTGTGTGTGTGTGTGCGAAAGGGGGGGGGGGGGGGGGGGGTCTGTATGTGTACCGGAATGGAATAAGGGGCTGTGGCACCCTGGAGATTCAATAAGGAATATGACTATCCCTCGCTCTCTCTCCCCCCCCCCCTCTCTCTCTCTCTCTCCCTCTCTCTCTCTCTCTCTCTCTCTCTCTCTCTCCCTCCCTCACTCACTCAGTCTCCCTCTCTCTCACTCTCTCAGTCTCCCTCTCTCTTTCTGTCTGGGTAATAGTGGGTTGGAAATTGGGTTGTTCATTCTATGTCCCAGGTGTTGGCCTGCCTGCCTACTGGCTGCGGCCGCCAATGGTGTTACTGTATAAGGAGAGCTGAGCTAAATATGGCAACCACTCCTGGACAACAATCTGTTTAACAGAGGAAGAGAGAACGAGAGAGAGAGAGAGAGAGAGAGAGAGAGAGAAAGAGAGAAAGGAAGGGAGAAAAAAAGAAAGAGGAGAGAGAGAGAGAGAAAGAGAGAGTGAGATTGACAGGGATGGAGAGTGATAGAGATTGGGATTGAAAAGAAATACAGAAAGAGAGATACAGGGAAAAAAGGGAGAGAGAGAGAGAGAGAGAGAGATCCACAGGGAGAGGGAGAGAGTGAGAGATAATCCTAAGGGGACAAGAGAGGAGTTGTTTGTTTAATAGAGGTCTCAGTAATGTAGGGTGGCAGATTATCAGTTGGTTTAGACCAGGCTGGTTCAGACGAGATATACCCTTTACAAGGTTGCTTCTTCTTCACAGAGGAAACCAGGACACAGCCTCTGCTCTAAATATGGCTTCCCAAGCCCCTCTGAGCTCTTTTAAAACAAAGCCAACCTTCCACGATCAAACCTGCTGCACAAAGAAACAGGGGGGAAACATCAAGATGATGAATGCGCTGCATATGCTAGAAAATCCCAAACCCAAAAAAAGGAGAAGCAGTTACGTCAGTGGTGAAGAAGATGAGAATCAGGCTGGCTGGGGATGACAACCCTCACCCGCTCTCATCCCAGAATGCTCGGCTGAGGAGAGAGTCCTGTTTTTGTGGGAAACTAACACCCAAAATGACTTGCCCTCCTCGCCACACACCCCTCAGGGAGAGGCAGGTGCAGTTTAAGCACTCTGTCTGCTCCCCCTGTGCCAAGCTGTCTGGAGAAAGAGTGTGTGAGAGGGTAACAAGTTTGACTTGAATATATAACTGAGAATATATATAGTTCTAAGTGGGTGGGTGGTGGTGGTGGAGGGGGGGAGGGAGGGGGTCTGGACTGGTTGCTAGCTGAAGCGAGGCCCAGAAAAGTGCACGGCCCTTTAAGATGTCTTTTACACCTACTAACAACCAGAGTGGTTCCTCTGAACAGAGCTTAGGCAGAAGATACAGTATGGCTGATATCCTGCAGTGTGGCAATTATCTTAAGTGAAAATGCAGCAATTGTCAAGTCAAGCTAATAAGCGAGGTAGAACCCAGGTTCTCTCTCGGCGCCATCCTCCAACTTCTTCCCTCGCTTCAGTCTCTTCATCCTCCTCATCTCCCTCCTCCGATTCTGCCACCCACTCACACCACCTCCAGTCCCTTTCTCCATCCCTCTCCATTTCCTTTCTCTTATCCTCTCCCTCCTCCGGTTCCATTCTTCCAACCAAGCCCACCAATCCTCCTCCTCCTCTTCTCCTCCTTAAGCCTGTCTATCTCAGAGGGTGCATGTGCGCGTGTGGGTTTGCGTGTGTGTGTGAGTGTATGTGTGTGTGTGTGTGTGTGTGTGTGACTCACTCTGCTGCATTGCAGGGCTCTGGCTCACTGCGGGAGACAGGGAGCACAGGGAGGGAGCAGAGGAGGCCATGCCAAAACTGTGTGTGCGTGTGTGTGTGGTCTATGATAGTGGACAGCATGATGGCCACACAGTGACAGTCTTTCACTTATGACACCCAGTAGGTATCCTGGATGTGAATGTATGTCAAGGTAAAAGGTGGCAAGCGACTTCCTCCTGAGCAGCAAAGGACACTGACCCTCTTTCCTGTGGAATAGTAAACTAGGTCAAGGTGTCTTTTGGGAAAAAATATGATCCACAGAGCCTCTGTCTCAATGTCAGACTTAGTGCACTCATGGATTCAACTGGGGCTCATTTGGGTCTGCACAACAGTACACTACACTACTCACTCTTTCAAGCACTCACAGGCACACTCAACTTTGCACGGAAGGAAACAACCCTACACAATGATCTGTCTATTATCCCATTAGCCCAGATGTTCAATTACTGACCAGACACACACACACACACATGCATACGCACACAAACATCCCCCCCCCCACACACACACACACACACACACACAATACTACATAAAAGGATAAAAGGAGATGTTCTGAGTGAAAGCAAGTCTCTGTAGAAGCCAATAAAGACAATGTGCGAGTGCATGGCGGCCTTTGTTTTGTTTGGGTTTGGATGGTGTGCGTCACACTCATTTTCCCTCGAGGAGTTCTTTCCCACCCACACTGCCTACTCATGGCTTTCAGCTCCAAGCAGAATGAGAGCTATAGACACTTCCACACACAAACAGCCACCCACTCACCTCACGCACACTCTCGCGCGCACCAACATCTCGCCCAGGAAGGCTACGTCTCTTTCGCTCTCTCTCTCTCTCTTCCCCTCTCTCTACCTGTTGCTTTCTGAAATGGCAGAGCTCCGCTGGTGTTTACCTGGTAAGGTGGCGTGGGACTCCCGGTGGCCAGTCGAGGTTGGTGCAGGTAGACGACTTGAGGGTGTCGAGATCAGACGCTGGACACAGAACCAAGGTTGGTCAGGGAGAGACGGCAAGTCCGGGGACAGACGCTTAGTCACACCTGCAGAGAGAGAAAGGTTTTGAGACAGGAGACAGAGGGTCATGGTACAAAAAAACAGATAAGGCTTCTGCCCGTGTCCCCGGCCAGGACATGAGAGCACACTTGGGCTTGGTCGCCGGTCGCTGTTGATATGGCTGACTGCCTTGCTGCCAGTGGAGGAATGGCAGAAGGATGGGAGAATTAAGAGCTGGAAAAGTCTTCCGAGGACACTTCCTGCATGTGTGTTTCCAGGTTTTGTCGCCGACAGTGAGTAGGAAGTACCACAGTGTTAGCTTGAGGTCAAATAACAGAGGTGACGCAAAAGCCGACGCGAGCAGATGGCCATGGCGATCAATGAGAAAACATGAGGAAAGACTGTGCAGTACGAGTATCTGACACTGTCAAAAACACATTATGTTTACAAACCCTCAGAGTATAAACACTGTATAATCCAATTATCCACTGCTTTGTAGTGCAATACAGCATACGCAAAGAATTGTAATCTATTGTTTTGGCCGTAAAGGTCTGCATGATAGGACATAGTAACACTCCACTATTGTTCTCAACAAAGCGGCCTAATCGTTACTGTGCAGCACTCTGTTATTCCATGTAAGGCCTCAATGACAATGCTTATCACAACTACAGTGAGACTGATTCCCTACCGACCTTCTTCACTAGCTCACTAGTTGAATCCAAACCAGCTATGCAGTGCATGCTACTCTAGTTGTGCAGCTATCTTCCCTGGAAGATAGGAAAGATATCTGGTCCTTCCAGCTCCTAGGGAAGATAGCTGCTTCTCAACCGGCCGGAGACCACAGAACTTCCTCACGAGCCCTCTAAAAACCAGGCCTCACTTCCCTTGGCTTCCTTCCTTCCCCCAACACAGGGACCTTCCATCGGGGCCTGTCTGAGAGAGAGTTGGGGCCTGGAGCTCCACTCTAAGAAGATAATATGGTAGCAAAGGAAGCGGAAGAAGTTTATGACCAAGGCAGGCTCCATATGTCACAGTGCTGTACTGTATGCTCCCAGGATAAATGGCACGTCATGGTTAGGTCATGGTTAGGTCCCTCGACCTACACAGCCCGTCCCCAAATCATGCCGGGAGTCCTGCTTATAGGCTGTGCAGAGATGAAGGGAGGCGGCCGACGGCCATGTAGTCAAGGTCTTTTGTGGTCAGAAAAGTACCTCTGCCGGCCTCAAAGGAGTCAGGAGGCAGGAGATGGACGACAGATGCAAAGTCTGGAAGAGATCTCGACCAACCACACGGCTGTTCTGTGGCTGCCTCTGCCACATTTCTGCCATGTCTGTGATCATCGGAGTGTGCTGCAGCTACATGTTCCTCTTTTCCCAGCACTACTAACCAACCAGCCTGGGCATGGGCTGGGTCAGAGGAATGGAAAAGAGGCAAGCAAACTGCCACCTTTGGATGTTGGAACCACAATGGCTACATTTGTCTCAATGAACTCTTTAGAAGTTAGCCTGCTTATAGGTTAGGCAAGGGACAAAATAGTTTCGAATGAATCCACAATGTGCGTTAAAGGTCTCACCGTAGCCAGTGCTAACGCTGCTCATCCAGCACTAGCACTAGCACTAGCACTAGCACTAGCTAGGACTGAGCAGATGGTGCAGAGAGAGCACCCCGCTGAACTGCTAGCTTACCCTCTCTGCTACGGTTCTCACAGATGCAGGGGACCGGATCACACTCGTGCTTCCAGCGACGTCTTCACACGCCTCCAGAAACATGTGCTCAATCACTGAATGGCTTTCCACTCGTCATTAGCTTGCGTTCACGTCGTTATCCAAGATGACTTCTTTCAGACTGTTGTGTGAACACCCGTCGCAGCCTCCTGATGAACAACGCACTTACTGACAGAAGAAAAACATATCAGTTACGGACTGTGGGTATTATGAATAGTTACTAATTGGTAGGTGATAATTATGTATCTTTATTGCTATGGCTGCCGAGGGTCATTGTGTGCGTCACAACTCCGAAGGTGTCCCTCATTCAGAGGTGAGAGTGCAGAGACAGCTGCTGTGACAGGTAATGGAAGCACACAAGGTCAGGAGATGACATGGGACAGCGGGAATCGCTTCTTTCATGAGCCCTGTCCTTCCCCTACAAACCAGCACATCACCTCCAACTCACTCTGCTTCCGTGACAAGGGCATAGTCCCCTCTGCTATACCCAGAAGAGAGAGCTCTCCCCGGGCCTCGTGTCTGCTCTGAGGGACTTCAGTAGTGGTGGCGGTGAAGCTTAGTTGGAGGGTAGAGGAGAGTTACAAACAGCCTCTGTTGAGACAGAGCTTACGCGTATCACAGCTTCCTTCGCCCAACGAGAAGGTCCCGTCACCGCCTTGAGCTCATGCATAATTCAGCCCTGCACCCGTCCATCCCTCACCCCCTCAATCCCAGCCTCTCCTACACCTCCCACCCTATCCTCCACCCACCATATCCCCAAGTCACCCCCCCCCCACCCCCATTCCCCCATCCCCCTCCAGTGCCTCAGCTCCCTCCAGCTTGCTGATGTCCCCCAGGACTTCAGTCCCAGCATCCACCTGTCAGGCCATGTTTAATGCAGTCACAGAGGGGCCGGGCGGCAGGGTTGCGATGAACTTGCAGTTTTTGTCGGAGAATATGCGAGGGCTCATGAATGTGCAATGCAGCAGAGAAGAGGGACGTTGTCTCCCTGAGGACGAAGTACAGACATTGATCTTCCTCTGCCTTTGAACGACAAAAAAGAGTGGGCTCGGATGACTGCAAACATGTTGCCCAAATTCACTCGAAACCACATGATATAAAAAGTGACAGCTCTATTCAGCACCAGTATTCAGGTAGGCTTTTATCAACGCAACCCAGATTTTTCTCACAGTGAATATCAGATACCAAAATCCCTCACATTAGATTCGTCCACAAAGCGCATATTTCCTTTTCAAATACAGATTAATTCAGTTTTCATAATCTAAGAATGGATATCCCAGAGGGCTATGTATTTCTTTAGGAGTATGAACCCGAAATATCTGTATCGTTAAAGCTTAAGCTGTGAGGTGAAAACATTATTCTACTTTATACCCCATCATTAATCATTTTCAGCCTCCCAAGTCTCTCCTGAAGAACAGCACTTTGCTTCCCACTGCAAAAGGTCAGGCACAGAGCTACGAAAACACAAGTGATGACCCAGGACACACACACACTCACACACACCAGAATATTCCCAGTGTTACTGTGACAGCACACCCTGGTATTAACTGGCTTACATAAATAAGATCACCCGCCAGTACAGCCATTCAAGGCCAAACGTCTGAGAGGAGAAGCAGATTTGTGAAACTGTGATCCGGCGCATTAACAGCCCAACAGACAGCCTTCTCAACAGAGCCGACGGCCTCCCTCCCTCTGTGTGAGATGTTGTTTTAGCAGACAGGAGATCAGAAGAGACAAGCATGTCCTCGTGTTCCCTGACAAGGAAACACAACTTTGTTCGAAAACAAAAAACAAACTGTCCGGTAGGTTCTCATCCTGACGACTTTAACCAGGAGGAGCAGGACGTCTCTGGAGGCAAACCGTCCACGTCTGCCCGGGTCTGTTTATTCCACTTTGGGAGGGATGGAGGGAGGGAGGGAGGGCAAGGTAGGGACATGGGAGAGGATGAGAGGGGAGAGTGGCTGGGAGCCTCTGCCCGGGTCTGTTTATTCCACTTTGAGAGGGAGGGAGGGATGGAGGGAGGGAGGGACATGGGAGAGGATGGGAGAGTAGCTGGGAGCCTGAGGTACAAAGAGATAGAGTTAAGAGACAGAGAGGGAGAGAGCAATAAAGGGGTGCGCGAAAAGCAAGTGAAAGAAGGACGGAGAAAGGAACGAAAGAGAAAGAGGAAAAGAGGGCGAGCGAGAGGGGATGCCAACGGGGCCCTGTCCAGGCTATTGCATCATAGCTCTGTCTGCTACTGCAGTGTCTGACAATGAAACAGCTTTCTGCGTCTCTACAGCTTCAATCTCTCTCTCTCTCTCTCTCTCTCTCTCTCTCTCTCTCTCTCTCTCTCTCTCTCTCTCTCTCTCTCTCTCTCTCTCTCTCTCTCTCTCTCTCTCTCTCTCTCTCTCTCTCTCCCTCTCTCTCTCTCTCTCTCTCTCTCTCTCTCTCTGTGCATCTCTACAGCTTCAATCTCTCTCTCTCTCTCTCTCTCTCTCTCTCTCTCTCTCTCTCTCTCCTCCCTCTCTCTCTCTCTCTCTCTCTCTCTCTCTGTGCATCTCTGTGCATCTCTACAGCTCCAATCTCTCTCTATTTCTCTCTCTCTGTGTGCATCTCTACAGCTCCAATCTTTCTCTCTTTCTCTCTCTCTCTCTCCAGCTCCAAACTCTGTCTAGTGTCTAAAATGTGCACAATGGCTTTGCCATACTAAGGTACTATAGTACTGTCCACAGGCTTTTAGTCTCCTCGCCTTTGAGGTAAACAATAAATCTACTTGAAGGTTCTGAGGAAGCTAAAGAAGAAGCACACACACACGCATACTCCTCCCCTCTTAAACAACATGTTTTCAAGTGTGGGAGGCTGGCCCTGGACTCTCCAGCTGGGGCCCTTGCCTGTGCAGAGCTGGCCTGATGGATGTGGACGAGCCCCGGCCCTATTTAGCGCCAGCCCTGGCCTCTACATTAGCCTGGCCCCAGCCTTATCTTCAGCTAGTGGAAGGTTACTGAAGGACACAAGCTAAACGAATGGGAAAAGGTCAATCAGACCTGTAGAGAGATGTCACTGCCGGTTTCCCTCTTGAAAGCCAGAAATAGAAAGTGAACATGGGGAGAAAGAAAGTGAGCAAGACCGAGTTGGAAAGAGAGCGAGAGAGAGAGTCAGAGACAGGAGAAGTGAACTAGAGAGTTGATCAATACCATTCATTAGTCAGACAGTTCAAGGATAGGGAGGCACAGTGCCACTGTAGAAAACACCAACGGGAGTCAGATGGCTGAGCAGTGAGGGAGTCGGGCTAGTAATCTGAAGGTTGCCAGTTCGATTCCCAGCCGTGCAAAATGACGTTGTGTCCTTGGGCAAGGCACTTCACCCTACTTGCTTCAGGGGGAATGTCCCTGTACTTACTGTAAGTCGCTCTGGATAAGAGCGTCTGCTATATGACTAAATGTAAAAGTGAAACAAAAAATGTCTACACAATATTTGACCTTTTCATGTGATTGGGCCAATAAAACCAAGGTATCCTATTTTGGTCTCCTTGAACAAAGTAGGTTATTAGCATTGCAAATGGGTGGACCGACATTACCCATGTGTGTGTGTGTGTGTATGTCTGTGACTCTGTGCGTGTGTGTGTGTGAGTGCACCTGGTAGGTCCTGAGATCCTGTCCTCTAAACGATGATGGATGGTGTCTAGAATTGTATTGTCACATCCTCCATCCCTCCCTGTCACTTGAGCAAGCACAGACACAAGACACGCACCTACACGTGCACACACGCGCACACACACACACACAGTTACAGACATACACACATACAGAATATAATATCCACCTATGCGCAGCTCCAAACACACAAGTTAGGGGACAGTAATCTAGCACACCCTTTCAATCACTCCACGAACACAGACATCATGTCATTAGCAGGCAGAGAATGGGAAAGAAAAAGGGCGGATAGACAAAGAGGGAGATGGCAAGAGAGAAGGTGGTGTGGGCCCGTTTCCCAAAGCACCGTTTTTACATGGAAGATGATCCTTTATGTCAGTGCAATGAGCACAGTGACGCAGCAGACTTGCAGCAGTGCACAGACACTGGGGGGGGGGGGGGGGGGATAGAGGGGGGGGGGGGATAGAGACTGAGGCAGGAAGAAACACTTACCTTGTGAAAGACGACAGCAGAGAGAAGGACGGTTTTCAGTTCAGCGCACAAAGGAGAACAAATTCATCGGAGAGCTGAGGAGAGAAACATAGCCAGGGATATACAAAGAGAGAGAGAGAGAGAGAGAGAGAGAGAGAGAGAGAGAGAGAGAGAGAGGAAACCGGATGTCAGATTGAAGCAGACAGTTGCTTACTTTACCTGCCTCACACAACCTCTATGGCAGATGTCCCCATACACACACACGCACACACACCACTGCGTTAACTAACTGCCAGCTCAGATCAGGTATAGTCGAAGAGGAAGGAGGAGGAAGAAGGAAGAGGGGGAGGGAGGGAGGGAGGGAGGGAGGGAGGGAGGGAGGGGAATGAGGGTGGATGTAGTAGCGAGAGGATGGGGCTGATTGTGCTCTGGGGGTAAATCAATAACATAACTAAAAGGTTTAGTACAAGAGGGAATGTATGTGTGGATGTGTCATCCTGAAGTGTGCATGCATGAGTGTGGGTCATATTGAGGTGCGCATGTGTGCATGTGTGTCTTTGTGCTGTGAGGGATAAAGGGCCGGGAGATCAAGCCTTTGTTTCCTGTGTGTGTGAGAGATTGTGTGTGTGTGTGTCCAATAAGAGGATGTAAGTGTCACCCCATGCTGGATAATAACCCTGCCTCACTGTTAATTTGCAGTCAGGGCTGACAACGGCCCCAAAGACAAAAATTCAGCTTGCTGTGTGCCTGACACCGTGCAACCACACACACACCGTGAGGCTGTCCTGTCATCTGAAACATGCATACACACACCAGACTTTGAAGACAGCAGGATAGTGACAGGGGGAACAGAGTGAGTGCTTTGACCTCAGGTTGAGGGATGAACTGGGGCATTCTGAAGCCCCAATCAGATGACTGCCCACTGTGGACATAGCCCCTAGTCCGAGAGCCCCTAGCCCTAGCCCCAGGCCCAGCCCCAGCCCCTGGTCCTTGACAATCCCTGCTAGGCCACTAGCCAACCCACAGCCCCAAGCCACCATCCCCAGACCCAAGCCGACCCTCATCCCCCAGATCCCCAACCCTCATCTCCCTCAAATCATTCCCAGATCCATTTTGATTCCCCAATTAGCCTTCGAAAATCTCTTTGGAGAATCGAAAGGGTGTGTTTTCAAACCATACATTCATTTATAAGAAGTTTGGATATATTGAATAAACATGCCTACGAAGCCAGAATGCCCTTCCTGCCCAGTGTAACGCTCCACACTGCTGTCTGTGGGTCTCGAGCGAGTCAAACTGATCAGACTAATTGGTCTCCTGTGACCACGGACGACTGGAAAGTCCAGAGCGTAGATACCAGATAGAAAGATGGGGGGGGGGAGTGTGAGGCAGACAGATGGAAAAAATAGAAAGAGAGAGAGAGAGAGAGAGAGAGAGAGAGAGAGAGAGAGAGAGAGAGAGAGAGAGAGAGAGAGAGAGAGAGAGAGAGGGGAACCATTAAAGCTTTTAATGCGAAAGAACTCCTATCGTTCCTCGATCTCCAGTCAATCATCCATTTGATCCCTAAAGTCCCAACCGTACACGCACACACTTGCATGACCCGACGCCGCGGAAAGTTCTCCACACTTCGAGCGGCTCCGGCAAGCACAAGCTCAAGACAGATCCCTTTTCTCCGGGCGCTTCCATTGGCAGCCCTGCACAGGGCCACCAAGGCTTCCCAGGCGTGGTGCCTGCTGCTAAGACTTCAACAACATCCCTCTGGGATGGACCGGCTGATCCGAGAGCGTCACCGTATTCTGGTCCAGATCCTTAGGGAGAAGACAACCTTGTTCAGGCCTCTGAGCTGTGAAATAGCCACGGGTGTCACCAGCAACACAGCTGAGTGACACAGCAGATTTCTATGGGAAATTTGACGTTCGCTTTGTTCCTAAAATCAATGTCTCTAGTTGAGAGGGTAATTGGGTAGCTCCAGATTTGATCCTCAGTGACCAGGACAGGGCTCACGGCATCTCACGGATCACACTAGCCAGTCGTTGTGGGCAAAACTTGCAGCCTGGCTCGATTTCTGATCAGATTCCGTTCCCTTAGGAAGCCTGTGAAGGAGGTGGGGGGGAAAGTGAAAGTATGGGGTCCCTGCAACTTCCTGAAAACATCCTGAAAAACTCCCTAGTCATGGAATGAATCCTATCACATTCTGGACTCGTATCTGGCTAACCCTTGCGGACTAAGACTTGCGTTTTGACAATTGTTCAATCAATGTCATTGTTGAATCACCTTTCACCGCGCGCTCCCACTAGCTGCTTAGGCGAACACCATGACGTCCTGACATGACGCCGTGTGAGTTAGGTCTTTGCGTGAAGACCTCTCAGACAGTGGAGCCTCCAGCCACACTGGGACCTTCCTCTGTGAGCCTCCCGTGGTTCCACTCCAGGGTGGAAGCAGGGTGACGGCTCCCAGAATAACCCCACAGGAGGGGGGCACGCAAGCTCCTTATGGCAGAGGGCATGCGGACAGAAGGAGGGAGAAGGGGGGTTGGGGGTTGGGAGTGAGATAGAAGGTGGTGGGGGGGGAGAGATCAAGGGAGAGAGAGAAGGGGGTGAGAGAAAAATAGAGGGAGAGGGCGGGGGGGGGGAACAGAGAGAAAGAGAGCGAGACCGAGAGAGCGAGATGAACAGATGGACGCGGTGCGGAGAGCGAAAGCAAAGACGTTTGGAAAGCGGAGTGGTGAGAAGCCACGCCTCCAGTGGGCGGGGTTGGAGAGCCCTCGGCCTCCGCCTCGCTCCGCCTTCACGGGCAATAAACGTTGGCTTGACAGATCACATTATGGTGTGATACACAGTCCAACCCGGCAGGGCCAAGACAGACGCAGGCAGGCAGGGGCACACAGATAAGAGTCTGCAGGGGAAAACATCACCTCTGCACCTGTGGCCTCCAGAGCTGCAATGGTTGGCAGGGTGACAGACAACCAACAAGGAAAAGAAACAGAACGTGTTTTTCTGGGGGGAGTTTTTGGTTGTTGTAGTTGCCACTAATGACTTGGGTGAATTGCAGGTGTTGAGGCCATGTAAGTCTGCTTGAGAGCTTAATTACATGGCTCATCCAGGATCAAACATGAGAAGAGATTATTCATTTTAATACCCGTTGAACTGAAGCTAATTCGATTATCACACTCTCAGTGAAGACCACCATACCTGTCAGATCTGTTTGTTCGAATTGAGTCAAACTCAAAGAAGAACAGTTTTCGTCACTCTTTTCGTCACTTTCGTCACACACACACACACACTGTCATTTGTTTCCATCCTTCGCTTGTCCCAATGTGTGTGTGAGGAAAACAGAAACTTCCTGGTGTGTGAAACTCGGGCCCCAGGGCCAGTGCAGCCCAGGAACTAAACACAAATAGAAAAGGACAAGGAGACAGCGAAAAGAAGAGCTAGAAATAGAAGTGTGTTCCTTTAAATGTCATAAAGTGTGTGTGTGCGTGTGTGTATCTATGCAAATACAGCATGAAGGTATTGTAAACACGCCATGTCGTCTGACCTCAGGATGTAAGGTAAAATCCATGAACCACTTTCTACTGCGTGATGTCTTTGGAAAGAGTTAGCCAGCGTGTTCCTTCCAGGGCCACACCTCGGTGACGAGACTCAGACTCTCCCAGCCCACATCACACACTCCTTCCCTGGGTGGGACTCGGAAGCTGCCCCATCTGCACGTCTGCTGGAGGCATTGGAGCCACAGTCTGAAAGTTACACTCACCACAGACGTGCTGGGTTCCAGAAACTGCATTTTTCTTTATGTTCTATGATAGTTTTATATTTCTTTATATCTAAGAGACTGGGATAGTGCTCACATGTTCAAATCAGTGTGATCATAATTGTATGAAAACACTAGCCCTTTACAAAACATTTACTACTACACTCAAGAGGACTTGTCACGGGACCATAGGAGTCTGGAAGCTGGCTCTTTCTGGGGTCATTTCTTTTCTGGGTGAATGGCCGCTCTTAAAGTCCTTCCTTTTGTCGTTTGGTGCCCCCTCCCTCCCTCCATCCTCCTCCTCCCTCAATCATAAAAGAAGGAAGGCTTTCTAGACAAGGACAAACATGAACATTCAGTAGAGTGCATGCTCATGGTAAAAAATCCCTGAAAAACTCCCTCTCTCTTTTTCTGCCAAACACAATTGCTCTCTCTTTTTCTCACACACACAGTTTCTCGCTCTTTCTATTCTCTCCCTTTCGTTCTGTCTCTCTTCTCTCGCTCTCTCTCTTTTGTTAATTCTCTTTATTTTCTTTTTCAAATGATGTTTTTTCATTCAATTTGACAAAAACACTCATCTGAAGGACCTTTAGTTATAAGGCAGGAAGTCTGACCTACACCTGCGTGGGATCCTCTTCAAAAAATACCATCCCCTTTCCCCCCTCACACTCTGCCCACCAGATCCTGAGTGTGTGTGAATGTGTGTGTGTGTGTGTGTGAGAGAGAGAGAGAGAGAGAGAGAGAGAGAGAGAGAGAGAGAGAGAGAGAGAGAGAGCGAGCATGTGTTTGCTGTTGTTTGTTGTGTGTTCCTTTGAGCAAATGTGCATATAGTATTTCACAGTCAGTCAGCACACAGGGCGATGGGTCTATCAGGAAGGGGCTGTATTTTCCCCATATAAACAGAGTCAGCCACTACACTGAACATTTTCCGTCTCCCCCCCTCTGCCCTGTGTATGTGCGTAGGTAGCTTAATCCTACTTCTGCTCCTAACTCCGAGGAAGGCTTGCATGTGGCTATAATCCATGCACCACACTGGTTGCCGTGACACCTAATCCTGTGGTGTCCCATTGGCCGGTATCATGCTATGGGAAAGAAAAGAGTCTCAGTTTGGTCAGTAAAACTGAGCAGCGTTCGCCCATCTCTCTGAATGACTGGAGTCGATGACAGTATGTCATTTCCACTTCCGTCCTCCTAAAAAATAACAGTCGAGCGATAAAAGTTTTTCGAGGCACAAAAGCAAAAGTTCTTCTTTCTTGATTTTTTTCAACAATCTACATTGTCATGTCATGTCAGAGGCTTACATTGCATAGAGGATGAAGCTTACTGAACCTGAGAGGAGAGAGATAAATACATTCCCAAGTAACCACCTGGGTATTAGTAGCTGGATGGAGTGAGTCAGAGCCAGGTGCAGAAACTTCAGCAGATGCGTGGGTGTCTGTTCTACAGTATTTCTTTGCCCTGTTCTTTCTGCTTTCCTCTGTCTGTCTCTCTCTCTCTCTTTCTGTCTCTTCCTCTCTCTTCCTCTCTCGGTCTCACTCCCCAAAGCCTACCGAGTCCAAATAACAACAAACAAAACCCGTGTGTCAGGCATTCCTAGACCTCCCCCCCCCCCCCCCCCGCTCATCATGTCCCTGAGCAGCCTTGTCCTGTCTTCAGTGACAAGGTCTTTCTAAGACCCCAGAAAACACAGTCACAGCCCCTTTCCAGGATAAACTCTTTACCGCTCTCTTACACGCTGAACTTCGACGCTCCATATTTGTTGTGTGGGATGAAAACTTTGATGAATGCTCGCACCATGTCACAGGCCAGCACCATTGGTGTGTACCCGCTAGCTCATGAAACAACACTGCAGCTGTTTAGACCAATAGGCATCAAAAAGGGTTTGATAGCTGAGTGGTGACCTCTTCACGGCGGGGCGTGTTCGTTACAACCATACAAGCTACTTCAGAGATTTATTTACGAGACTGCGTGGGATTCAGCATAAACAACGCCATTCAATTACACCCCGGCAAGCTAATGAACAGCACCCCCCCTCTCTCCCACCCCCCCTGCCGACCTCCTCCTCCTCCCGCCACCCCCACAGACAGACACATATGGACAGCACATGTTTACGACTGTGGATACTCACACTGTCAGTCAACACGGCCATTACAATAATTAGGAGGAGCTTCCCTGGCTGTTCCACAGACAATCCACCTGCTAGTGTAACACGAACCTCCAGCCAGCCGTTCAGGTTTATCGCTCCTTCTCATTGTGGTAAGTGTTTACATTGTCAATCACCGTAGGAAAAAGGGGGTGCTCACAGTACTCGGTTTTCAAACCAAGCAGGATGCGTCCAGAAGGCTCTGCCTAACCGACAACCCGTCTGAGGTCATCCGCGCTAAGCCGAGTGGGAGGCTGAGTGGGAGGTTCTGCCTTCGGTAATGACACCGCACTGCATGCTGGGAGCCGCTCACCTCCCCCGCCACCCCCTAATGGACCCCCCCCTCCTCAAGCTTCTTATTCCCGTCCAGGAGCGATTGTAATCTTCTAACCTAACCTCCCCAGGCCCCAGCTAGCTCTGGAATCTCATAGCCAGGTACTAGGGGAGCAGGTGAAGCTCACAGCTACAACTATCCACCGGCACCGCAGATGAATAAGTCAACAGCTTGGAGTTCTGTGGGGGGGTGGAGCTGAGCAAACAATCTGGTGAGGGGAGATAGATAGAGGAAGACCAGCAGCAGGTTGATCTCCTGTTGCAGCCAGGACTGGTCTGGCCTGGTCTGGACTGGTCTCACCTTGTCGGAACTACCCACACGACAGGGTGCGCCCCAGTGGCTCGAAGGGTAGAGCACGCATCACATGGCCTGAGGCCTTAGCGTAGCGGCCTGGATTCGAATCCCACCTGCGCCCTTTGCTGCATGTTTCCCCCTCTCTCTCTGCCTGCCTTCCTGTCTACCACGAACCGTCTCCAACCAAAGCAGCATGAAAATGCCAAATGCCTCCATTCTCCCCTCGTTTCAACATGGCTCCTTATCCTCGTCGTGATCCAGAGTGGCTTGAGGTGATAGGACTACTGAATGGGTCGAAATGATCCATTTTCCCCAAAAGAACATATCATGTGGTCCCTTCCAGGGTGGGAATAGGCAGTGATGCAGAGGAAGATGGCACTGAAGAGGGGTGGGGTACCACATTGTAGGTCCTTTAGCCTCCAGGGCAAGTATTGACCTCACTGTTGTTCAGTAGGAAGGGTTTAGAGCTTTACTCTGTCTGGGACCTCCAGTATGTCCAGCTGCCTCAACCATGGCAAGCCGTGGGCGTCCAATCAAGAATCGGCGCTGAAACTCTTGTTTCCACGGCAACACCAAGACTCAGTCTCCATGGCGACCGATGGCAGCGTTAAACATGGAGAGAGTCACGGAGAGAGAAAGATGGAGACGTTTAAAAAAAATGGAGGACAAAGCTACGTGAGCTATTACCATATGCCTTGCAGAGCGCTCTTTTCTGTGGTGCCTTGGGGGGGTTGGGAGTTGGGGGTTGGGGGAGGGGGGGTTGCCCAGGGCAGAGCCTTTCATGTATACCAAATCACCACCATCAAGCTGAGCACAACAGGAGGGGTGACAAGAGGGCTAAGAGCAAGGGGGATGAGAGCTTGAAGTCGATAATCAGTAGGTGTGAGTTATGAAGAGGGACAACTGACAAAAGCCTGTCTGTTACTGTTAACCGCCAGGCTGGAGAGGTGGCACCTTGAGCTCACACGACACGAGGTGCATCAAAACACAAGACGAAGGCCGGAGAGACGTGACAGTAAAAAAAAGATGGAGGAAACGCTGAGAACATGATGGAACAAGACTGCATTTCAAGTACCACTGGCTTCTCTCCAACCGTTGGGAGCTCTGACAGCCAGTGGAGACCTACTGTGAAACCCACGTCTATAACCTCAGCCTGTCACAAGCCCGTCTGTCAGAGAAAGCAGCGTTGCACAACACAACGGGCTCTCTGTTATATGTAACAATAGCAAATGTCTTTGCCAGAAACCAAAACAGGGGGGGGGGTTCCACATCAATCCATTTAACATGTAAGCTTTAATTATAAAAACAGGGTGCCTGACTCTATGGTGGAGGAGGCAATGGGCGAGTAAGGGCTTGGTTTCGGTTTAGTTTGATAACTTGGAGGCTGATGAAGCAAGCAAAGCGAAAAGGAAAACGACCTGAATTCCCACACAACTACCTGGTCAGGAAATGAATTGTAGACATACACTGTATTGTATTGTATTGTGCAACGTTGCTTTCTCTGACAGACGGGCTGAAGTTATTGACGTGGGTTTCACAGTAGGCCTCCACTAGCTGAGAGAGCTCCAAACAGTTGGAGAGAAGCCAGTGGTCCTTGAAATGCAGTCTTTGCAGTGTGTGTGTGTGAGCGTTTGTGAGCGTGTGTGGCGTTTACGAGACCATTCAGTAGTATACAATAAAGCCCTTTGAGCAGCTGTGATTGGTTTGCAACATTGGAAGAAGGGATCGTATGAACACTTGACAGAGAGCTGTCGAGGACAGACACACACACACACTAACACACACATGTGTAGTGAGGTCCACAAGACCACACGGAGCCAACATCTTGCCACACCTGAAGAGTGATTCAATCACATCAGAATCAGCCCTTGTGACACCCTCAGTATGCTGATTACCCACCAAACGCCGATGCAAAGGAACCATAGAATGGGGGGGGGGACCTCCCCAATCTACCAAATCAGCCCTCCTGCTAGCTTGCAAGCTTCAAAGGGCCTGATTTAGACAACACGTCTCCAGCGACCATTTGCTATCCGTTTCGGCGGCGATTTGAACAAAGAACATACCTTGATCAGAACTTTTGAGGAAAGTTCTTGAGACTTTACCACAAGAGTACAAGGTGGAGAATTATGAGAGGGATATTTGTGTTATGTTTGTTACTTTGTTTTAATGTTGTGTTCACTGAAATCTTGATGCTAGTAACAACTCCTTCTTCCTGAAAGATAACCACGTCATTCTTGGTATCTACACGAAGCTATCATAATAAAACAATCATTCAACTATATTTTGTAACTGTACCAAGATGTCCAGAACAATATTTGAACCATCGAATGATCAGCCAGAGATCAGATCACACCTTTGGTAGGTGTGAAGGAAGGAGGGGGGAGTTGAGAACCCAGCTTCCCCCAATCCACATCTGACCCCAGACGGGTCCTCCCTCGAACTGTATAAAGCCCTAAGATGACCATCAATCTCAGACTCCAGCGAAACCGACCATGGCATGAACGCCATCAGGATTGGCGTTCCAAGGACGTCGCCAAGCTTCTCCTGAGATTCAACTTTATAGTGATCGCGACACTATCTGGACGTTTCAACAGAAGAACCAAAAACGCAATTCCAAATGCGACTTCACTGAGATCCCGCAGACTCAGTCACATGACCCAGCGCAGCCGCGCTGTGACTTCAGATTCTTCAAATGGACCTTTGGCGCAAACCGCCCTCAACATCATTGATCAACCCCTGATCAAACGTAACTATGGCTAACGCTCTTTCCTCCTCGACATGGCATTGGCGTGAGCTCTGTTTATGATTTGTAAGGATGTAATCACTGACTGTACAATTTCTGCCTTTCTTTAAGTTAGACCATTTCATTCTGTTCATTGAAACCAATCTCTCATATCAAACCCATAATCCAACTTTTCATAAGATCTGTTTACCTTACTTGAATAAATTCATTGTAAAGATATTTTGACGTGCGTGTTCACTGATGTTACGATTGGCTCTACTCTTAGAACGAATTCATTCCTAAAGATGAGACTGATTATTACATATTAAACATAGGATTCCCTAATGTCCTAAACCAATATTAGGGTGGTGCCCCAGACTTTATGATAAATTAAGTATTTCTATCTTTAAACGAGCAAACCCAGCATGCATTCTCAGCAAATCAAATCAAATGTATTTGTATAGCCCTTTTTACACGCAAGCATGTCACAGAGGGCTTCACATACGCCCATAGAACTGCCCCTCAACCAACCTAAACCCTCAAGGAAGACAAGGAAAAACTCCCAGAAAAACTCCCAACAGGAGAAAAAAATGGAAGAAACCTTGGGAGGAGCAATTCAGAGAGGGATCCCCTCCTCCAGAGACGGTTGGTGAGAGAGAGAGGAGCAGAACACAGGCTAAACATAGTCATACAGTGTCAATGGGTTTTGAAACACCAAAATCCATTGATCAACTTTATAGATGTAGGACAGGACCGGGAGACTCGCGACCAGGTCCAGCGTTGGCCGACCGACGACCAGGCAGGTGCTGACAGCTCAAACCCCCTACACCACAAGGGATGTGTGTGGGGGGGGGGGACAGAGAGAGGAGAGCAGGGATTAGAGAATGCCAGGAGCAGCTAACAGTTACAGTCATAATAGAATGAGATCCCCACCGGTCAAGTCAGCACTGACTATATATAGTGACCTGGCAGGATACAAAAACTATCTCAACGATATTTCCTCCCCAAACTCATTCTTAGCCGAACGCGTGCTGTGGTCCACCGCAGCTGAACACCTCTCCGGCAAATCAATGAGGAGGCCTCGTCTGCACTGACAGAGAATAGATGGATGAGAACTCTAGAACAGCCGTTAGAGGTGCAGTGTGTGCTTCAGCCCAGAGCCACCAGCTCAATGGGGAGGACACACCACTGGAAATGGGCTCTTAATGTTATTCTCAGACATGAACACCTAAATAAACACACACACACGCCTACAGAATGTGTCACACACACACAAGGAGGGTTTTTCTTCAGTCCAATACACGTTCCTGTCTGTCTATGCTTTATAATGAAAAGGCCCTCTCCGTTGACCTGCTTTAATCCTATCATTTCCTCCCATTCTAGAGATTCCCCAACATAATCTATTACATGCACGAACCGACTGTTCCCATTATCCCAGTAATCTAATAACTGCTGTGTTGTGTTTGGGGCTGTCCCAGTCGTGACTGTACAATGGTTTGCCTGCATAAAGTTAACAATAACATTTGCCTAGAACCTCTGACTTGTCTCATATAGACCGGACAAGACAGGGTCTCTATGTTTACCATTGCAGCCTGAAGAAGGATGGGATCATGCGGTTTTAGTTTCCCACGGTTGAGTGTGTTGGAGGACTCTAGGTAGGGTAGGGCGGGGTACCGAATTATTGGGAGAGGTTTGGTGGGGTGCGGAATTTGTTTGGGATTATGTATGCTGTCAGACTCCTCCAGAGCAGATTGGCTAGGATAAGTCCATGTGAATGCTTCCCCCCTCCCTAAACACCCACAGCCCACAGAGACAGTTCGAGAGGGGTGCCACACATGGGGACGGCTCTACAGTAATCCTTAATAAGAGTTGGGGTATGACCCTATTTGGGCATGTTTGGAGTTGCATGTATAGAACCTGGGACTGAGTGACGCGGAGAGTTGGAGTCTATAAATCAACATGAACTAACACTAATCCACGTCTACCGATCTTGATACCTCCTGCCTGCATTCCTGTAATACGGATTCATTAGATGCTATGTGGCTCAGCTACTGACAGGAGGTAGTTAGTCAAAAACCAGCCCAACCATGGGTTAGATCCTCTGAAGCACATTAACCAGGCATCCTCTAATACCGAGGGTAAGCCTGTGTGTGTGTGTGTGTGTGTGTGTGTGTGTGTGTGTGTGTGTGTGTGTGTGTGTGTGTGTGTGTGTGTGCTCTTCCTTTTTACCCTGGGTTCCCTCATAAATCCCCTCCTATAGTCCTGACACCTAATTAAATCTGTATTACAAAATGAATGAATCCTGGATGACATCACATTAGCTTGATTTCACATGGGATTTGTGATAAATGAATACAAGGGATGAATGAAAGAATGGATGGATGGATGGACAAAAAATCTAAATAACTAATAATCATATAAAAAAACAAATGAATGAATAAGTAGTTACTGAGGAGGCCCTTCATATCTTGGGGCCAGGGTTATCATGACCTTTGACCCCCCTCAAGGGTGACCTCTACTAGGGCTACAGGCCCCACTACAGTAATACAGAGGCCATCTCTTTCTATTGCATTCTAATGATTTCGGTATGTCTGAGTCCTTAGAGTATCAATCAGGGTTGGGAAGTAATGATGGTCTTTGTTGCTGTCTGATCGATATGAAATTAAATATTTATGTCACTGTCACCAGTAGATTGAGTGAGACAGAAAGACAAAAGAAGTTCAGGTATTTGACTTGATGAAAGAAAATTGAATGAAAATGATTTATGATCAATTCTCATGCGTTGTCTTTCAAGTCGTGATTTTCCAGATTATATCGACAAGTAGGAGAGAGCGAAGACCAGAATATGATGAGGGCTAAGATGAGGACTGACTGCTCATTGGCTCTGTGGGGGAACAAAGAACACAAACACGTCATATCTTTCCAAAACTGGGCGCTGTTAGTGCCTTGCACTGCCAACTCACAGCAAAAAAGTCTGTGTGTGTGTTGGTGGGTGTGTGTGTGTGTGTTGGTGGGTGTGTGTGTGTGTGTGTGGGGGGGCTGAATCTCCCTCGCAGCAGAGCCCTGATCTCAAGAGCTCTCCGACGATGCTCTCTTAGCTCACACACAACCCATGCTGGGGGGGTGATGTGTAACCTCCAAGTATCTCCGGCATCTCTGCCACACACACACACACACGTAATCCATCTTCCTCCTGAGACAGATGAAAGACTTGAGCTGGTAGATCAGATCAGAGCAGTGAGGAGAAAGGAGGAGTGGCAGCGAAGGGAGACCTAGAGCAGGGACGAGTTGCCTCTGCTGTCTGCGCTGGTATGAATCATCCTGGTCCCTTTCAGCTCCCCTGGCCCAGCCCACACATACCCTCCCCAGCCAACCAGCAGCTTCGTCTTGGGATACGCAGCCACTGTATATGATATGTACTGCCTTCGAGCATATGTTGCACGCGTCATAAATATTCTTGCTGAGAAACTGTAGTTACCGATATGTAGCTGGAGATGCAGCTAGGATGACTCACTGTTCAAAGCATGGTACAGATAACCGTTCTGTCCCCTTCCACTCTGGGTGTTTGGGGGTGAGACCACACATGGACACGCGCATGCTCGTCTGACACAACAGAAAGAGGAAGTCTCAGAGGTATCTTTATCTGGCTGTTAGCAGCCATTATCCAAAGCCTTAGCCCAGCCAATTCCTACAGGAAGTCAATGTTCTCTGTATCTCCATCGAGTGGACAGAGGAACTGTCCAGAAACTGTTCATGGACGAGTAAACAATTGTCCTTCACGATCTCAGCATGAGCTGGACTTTTGTCATCCTACCACATCTAAAATTGAAGATGAAGCATCCATTGAACGACGTCACCCTTTTAGATCAAATTAGGGCATGATATGGGTCTGTGAAACGATAGTAAATCTGTTATAAGATTCAATTATGTGTCTGGGAACACAGACGGAAGTCTAGTGAGGGTTAGAATGGCCTCAATAGAGCAGTTCCTGATTGGCCACTGCCTTTCTTTATCTACTTTGACGAGCCAGCCTCTCAGTGCTCACGTAACGGTCTCTCCTCTGACTGAGAGGTAAAGAAAACCACACAGAAGTGGGCCGAGTCTTCAGGTATGGGCTGGAGAGATCTCTGCCTCCCACAAAAAGGTGCGTTTTTGTGGGTGTGAGTGTGTGTTTAGAGAACACTCTGGAGCAGAACAGTTTTACAGACTGCAAATGGCAGCTGAGGCCTTTGATGGAAAGGAGACCCTCAGCTGTGTGGTTCATACGGATCCTCTGCCCACTTCCTATTCCATGTGTACAATCTTAATGGCTTAGCATCATGTGACCAACTGGCTATTGGTTGTAAAACTTAGCACATATTGATCAAGGCATTAAATTATATTACTATCTGATTATAGGTCATTTAAACCTCAAGCACGCCTAAGCACTCTTGCCCTGGCCGTCAGGTCTAACATGCTGCAACCCCCAAACCTTAGTCCTCTAATAGGTCAGAGTTCATGACATTACTTTCCCTCTGGTTCTTTCCTTCTCTCCCTGAAAAATTAGCTCGCTAAGACTACGCGGCAGAGACCAGCAAGGCCTCTTCGATCCCTGCATCTAAGCTGGCTGATGGACTCAATGGAGCTGAAAAGAACTCAAAAGAGCTATCGGTCCAGACTGTTAGCTCTAAACAGATAGATGACTCATGGATATTGAGGCAGTTTTTTGTGGAGGTCTGTTTGACTACACTTGGAGCCGGACACAGCTGGGTTTGAATGGCACCACACAGCCCCACTTCTCTTTCCGAGGGCTTTGTAGAATAGAATAGAGTAGAATAAACGAAACGCTAATTGCAGAAAGCTTTGTACAAAGCTATGGTACATGTGTTCATTTGCAACCATTGGTTGAAAAGGATAGATACAGGATTTCCAATGTCAACAAGGGTGCATGAACATTTTACTACAGAGAAAATGATAAAGAGGACCAGAGGCAGGGCTTGAGTGCAAAACTCTATGTTTGGTATGTCGATGCCAGTGCAGTAACCCCCCCCCCCCTTCCTCCCCTTCCTCCTCACTGCAGCGGGCACAAGCTCCCAATCTATTCTGGAGGTGGGGTTTTATGATGCGGATGACAGTATCCCAAAAATAAGGTCTGAAAAAAGTGCTTGGGAGACACACACACGCACAAACATACACGTATACCTGTACATAAACACACACAAGTACACCAGTGCAAGCTAAGGCCTAGACGCTGGGCATTACGTCAGGTTTTGGTGAGGACGCTGCTAGCTGAGCAGGGTGTCCAGGTCTGGAATAATCCTGCCCTGCTGCTGTATCAGTGAAGCAGCTTATGTAATCAGAATCAGAATCAGAATGGGATTTATTCGCCATGAAAGTTTGCACAGACAAGGAATTTGCTTTGGCAGGAAGGTGCATACAATAAACATATACCTAAAATTTAAATATGTGGACTATCTATACTAAGGGTACATAAACTAGCATTACTAAGTGGGATTAGAATAGAATTAAATATACAATAAAATAAAATATAAATTGCCGTAAATTACAATATAAAAATACAAATGTATAAGATACCACTTTGTAATGCAGTGCAAAATGGTATCTTGTACATTTGTATTTTTATATTGTAATTTACGGCAATTTATATTTTATTTTATTGTATATTTAATTCTATTCTAATCCCACTTAGTACTGCTATTTTAGCTTGTACTGGTGTACTTGGTGTACTAAACCAGCTGCATCACCAATAAAATCTGCTGCCATACCTAACCTAGCCTAGCCTGTAGGCTATAGCCAAGCCTCACTGTTTTAAATTCAATTCAACCTAAATGACCTAACCTCACCCAGGCCAATCCGTCCTTTCCACATCCAGGCTCGTTCAAAGCCGCGGTCCCTGTCACTTAAAACTGTAAAACGCTGATCACCTTCATGAACGGTCTACAAAAAACAAGTTCACTAAAAACCAAAAAACGTTCTCTTAGGTTGAGAAAACGTCCGATGATATCAGGGAATGTGTAGAGATCAATAGTGCTACTGTATAAATGAAGATGCCTGGAGCATGTTATTGAGAGCCGGCTCTTTGTGAGGTTCTGCTGGGTTTTCTCTGGGGCCTATTCTGTCTGACCGACCAGGCCCTGAAGTCCAGGCCGGCTCGATTGATCACTCACACACTAACTGATTCATGAAGTCAGGTATAGATCTGCTGAACACACGCCACGAATGCCACTGTTCTTTGAAGGGTCAGTGAGCGCTTGTTTTCATGAACTTCACCTAACATCCAGGCGTGTTGGACACACAGGAAGTCAAAGTTCTACACCTTGGTTGAGGTAGATTCAGAGTTAAATTAATTATTCCTGATGTGAAAATAATTTCAGAAAGTAAATCAAAAACGTTCAAATTGAGAGTTCCAGTCTGGAATTGGTTTACTGGATCGACACTGCACGGTCAACGGGGTAAGAAGCAACCTGTTTCCTCTGACCAACAGAGAACACTAAGGTCATTGTGTTGGGGCTCCATGTGACTGCAGCTAAAACCTCCCTCAACAGGGGTACCCTTTCCCTTAAAACTCTCCCCAAAACACGCACACATGCATACAAACACAAATTATTTTGACAAGTCTATCTCCCATGTTATGTTGATATTCTATAGTCATATTAATATCAAGCAGCTGAATGTTGTCAAGCCTTATGACTTGTCAGGCCAGGCTGTCCTTCACAGAGCACATTTGGACACAGATTTGTCCCCAGTGCCCAGTCTGTTGCGAGTGTGTAACCCAAGATGACGGAGTCTGGGGATCTGCTAGCAGGAGACTAAATCAGGTACTGGAATTACAGAGGGGGAAAGGAGGAACAGTCCTTGCAATCCAGAAGAGTGAGATGTTTGTTTTTGTGGTTGAATGTGGTCGCTCTGACAACATTACTGAGTCCCTCCCTCCGGTCTCATAGAAATGCATGAGGCCACCTGAGTTCCTACTGTAGCAAGTGGACACAACACCAGGAAATCAATACCCTCAATATCATGTAAATGTGATTGGATTGGAGAGCAGCGAGCCTGTACTACAACTCAATATGTCTTCATTGGGCTGAAGTCCCTCAAGGTTGTTTAGCAGATTTCCCTTAGTGGGCCTGATGTATTATGGGTTAGTGGCGTTCGACTCGAGCATGGATGGTCCCTTCAGCATTAAAACAAGCTTTCAATGCATCCTTAGACTTGAACATAAATGAACAGAATGGGAAACACTGAAGGACACTGCTTCGAATATAGTATGCCACAGTGACCATCCCACCCTTAGTATCAGGAGAAACAACTGTCTGTAAAATGGTAATGACATGCATTAATGGTTCTGGCTGGGCATGATGAGAATCGTCAATGATGAAAACCTGTATATTTAACTCCAAGCCTCAAGATAAAGAATTGGGGGCGGGGGGCAGAATACAGGCGGAAAGCCTGTCTTAAAGTGCATCCGAATAGAAAAAACGCACTGTCACCTTCAACAAGTGAAATAATTTACTGTCTGTCTAAACGTTATGTGTTGTGTTAGACTACAAAAATGGACTGGGATGGACGTTGTTTCAGCACCATCAGTGCTGGACCTAAACGAAGCGCAAATCACCGGCACACTGCAGACTCGGGTGAAACCACAGCCAACTAACCGCAGTGCCCGAAAAAACTCAAGACACAAACACATAAGAAAGATATGCTATTGATTAATAAGTGACTCTCCGATGTCCTATTGATATGTTAGTGTTTGATACAATAAAGCTATGTGGCCTATAGCCTACCGCTAATCAAAAAAACATTCTAATGTCAGCGGTTCTACCAATCTCTGAGAGTTCCCTTTCATCACAAAACACCCTCTCCATACACTTACGTGTAAAATGTGTCGATGACTACTAACATTAATCATGAAACCGTACATTATGCATAAATTGCCAACGAACAATCCGTCCTTTCTCCAAACCGATCAGGTCAGCCCGTAACAGTCCATAATAACATGAGTTATTCTCCACAGCTTAAACTTCATAGAAAACAATTTCCATCCATTAATATACGTAGCGGCAGTAAGAGCAAGGTAGACACAAATGTCCGACCATTTTAACACAATACTAGGGTCACATTTATATATATAATTGTTCTTACCTGTTCAATGCAGTGGCTTCGCAGTAGAACTCCGTATTGGAGCGCAATGATTGACCATGGAATGCTGAGACCATCCAGCCCCTCCCGCTGCGCTCCCAGTACCGTAAATGTTTCAACAGAGGCGCTACCGAATTCACAACTGACTTCAGATGTGATGGGCCTAGGGCTGTCAGGCGAAAAAAGCTTACATGCTCTGGTAAAACACATAAAGTTTATTATCGTTCTCTTCAAAACTGGCGCCGTTTGTCTTGAGGAAACACTAATCAGTCACGGTTGCACTGCAGTATATTTAACCACAAAACTGTTCGGATCTCAACAATCGAAATTTCACATTCAAGAGACTGGTCATTGCGATCTTATGAGAACAAGACTACAGAACTCTCTCTGATAATCATGGGAAGCTATGTGTCTACAGAGGTGATCAGGTTTTATAACTCATTTTTATGATCTGTCATCAGGATAGATCAATAACCCATCTGATTTAATATCCTCTCTGTCCCCCACCCACACACACATCTTTAGATGAAGATAACCTTGACTGTAACTTGCCTGCAATTAACCATCTGATGATACATGAGGATGACTTGTCCTTGTCAAACACCTGGACCTCACAATATGGGGCTAATGTAAATGAAGTTCCCAAGTGACATACGACATTCTCAGTGTATTATCGTGCTCCTATGCAGTAGTTCTCCAATAACGTTTACCCGAACACTCGACAAAATGTAGCATTCTCATCAAATGACATGCAGAGGACTATATTGCCATCTTATGGTCCTCATGCATAATGATTTGTAATGTGGTTTGAATGACATTTTATTGAGGACTGACCCATCTGTCAAACTCCAACGTTCAGACAGTGTATCAACTAAAAATATATTTTTTTAAATGATCACCTGACATATATTTGCAAATACACTGTGTCAAAAACATTAGTTGATCTGATGTCAATCTAAATTTTTAGGTATACACACATTTATATTCTTTGACAGTACAATATATTAAGACTTGACATTCTCAGCGCTTTGAACATCAATAAATATTGTAAAACCTTTATACAGATATTGACCTGAGGCTATCATTGGCTGTAGTGCTAGTATGCATTGCTTTCTATTATGCAGACAAACTAGACTACTAACTAGAACCACAACGTACAGTGGAAGATTATTAAAATCATTCGAAAACATTTCCCAATGTTTGAAATAGAAAACTGTCCCCGCAAACACTTAGGTCAAATAAAACCCAACATTGAGTCTGACGAATGCCACAAATACTGGTATGGAAATAAGGTTCCAAGAGAATGTGCCAGAATCCACTGTAGGGGGGGGGGGGGGGGGGGGGGGGCAGCATGGAGTGCAATGACGACACCAGCCTCCCTTCTCAGCCGTCTTCCTCTGGGGTGCTATTCCCCAGATGGCCAACAGAGGGTAGAGTTGTGCTGGGTGGAGACGAGGGGAAAGGGTTGGAGAGAAGAGAGCTGCCGCCGTTGTCCTCTGCGCTGCTCGAATCCTCTCCTGCCTGCTCCCAGGGAGGCCCTGTCTCTGCCGGCTCCTCTTGGTCCCAGTGCAGGACCTCCCCCTCCTCGCAGCCCAGGGGAAACACACGCTGCTCCCATGGGGCCTGGGGCTGCACCGGGAGAGAACACACACACACACATTCATACACCAACACACTGTTATTAGAGTGAGGTGAGCCAAGAGATCAACAAGCTAGTGAGAACACCTTTCCTGACATTAAGGTTGACAGGGGAACAGTGGGTGAACTCGGACAAGATATTCCTTCCTGTCTCTTTTCCCCTTTGCTGTGTGTGTGTGTGTGTCTGGGTGTCTGGGGTAGCCTTCCCACCCACACTGTGTTGAACATCATGGGGGAAGCCGGTCACAATCATGGTTTGGGGCTACGGAAATATACCTGATCACTGATCTCCAGTGTATCTCTGAAGACTGACAGTGTAATGCCGATTTATATCTGGACGGCGAGTATTTCGTCTGTGATTTAAACCTTTGAGGCCGTGCGCCACAGAAGTTGGTCGCCCGAACATGTCGAGCTGGTCAAACGCTGGCCCTCGTCCTGCTGCTCCTCCATGCTGGAGAGCGGGGCCGTCTTGATTCGGCTCCCCTCTCTAAGAGCCTATTGCTTGATGACTCATCCAATCGAGAAGCCCTCCAATCAGCCCAGAGTCACCCACTCCTCGAGTCCTCTCACAGAGCGACACAACCCCCGACCCCTCCCACAAGTGTCTGGATGACACCGCCAGCTGATGGGTCCCTCACCACACACTCCTCCCCCGCGCCTTCCTCCGTGTCCGTCTGCGGATAGGTGCAGCCCCAGTCAGGAGGCGGAGTCCCGTCGCTCTGAAGGCCACACTCCCACGCTGAGCCTCCCATCCCTAGGCTGCCATCCAGGCTCCTGCTACCAGACCTGGGCACAAACACACTGGGCATAAGCTTCTGGAAACACCCACCATGTTGAAATGCTTCACTGAGCGATTTCCGGGAGTGGACCTGTGATTTTGACATGTGGTGATGCTCCCTTGTGCAAGATAGATGGCCTGGCCTGCATTAGATATGCCAAACTATATATGCCATGGAATTCTAGTGAGGTTCTGTTTCTCTGGTTTTGGTGTGTGGTTCTAGAGAGTGGTGGTGTCCGGAAGGTTCTGAGGTTCTGGTGGGCCCACCTGGTGGTGCGTCGGTGCCGTCTGCTCTTGCCCCAGGACACCCAGCGCAGCTTCTCTCTCTGCTCACATCCCAGGTGTCTCTGGGAGAAGATCTCGTCACACAGGAGCTCTACCTGAACAGGCAACACACACACACACGGGTCATTCATAATTCATTTTCGTAGGAGAGAGAGAGAGTCCTGGTAGGGACAGGCATCGTAAGCATAAATGTTTATGTCCGTACCTCTTCTTCCTCCTCTTCCTCTTCCTTCTCCTCCTCTTCCTCTCCCTCGCTCACCTTCAGTAGTAAGGTGCTTACTATTCTCCAGCTATAGAAACGAGACTCTTAGCTCAGTCTCTTCTCTCATTTTTTGTCCAAAACAATCGTGTCTGACGGGGTTGTATAGCTTCCGCTGAGCAGTAAGGGCCTACTGTACCTTGGTGTGATGATATCTTTGTACTGGAGCTTCTCCACCTTGGTTGTGGCAGCGAGTGACATGGGGATGACAATGTTGTTGATGTTGTAGACGCTCTCTCCTTGACGCCTTCGGATAGGGCCCTGAAGACATGGGGGGAACACAAGGTCTGGTTAGGTTGGAGAGGCGGGTTAGGTAGATTAAGTGGGTGAGGTGGATGAGGTAGGTGAGGTGAGTGAGGTGGGTGTAGTAGGTGAAGTGAGTGTTAGGTTGGTGTAGTAGGTGAAGTGAGTGAGGTGGGTGTAGTAGGTGAAGTGAGTGAGGTGGGTGTAGTAGGTGAAGTGAGTGAGGTGGGTGTAGTAGGTGAAGTGAGTGTTAGGTTGGTGTAGTAGGTGAAGTGAGTGAGGTGGGTGTAGTAGGTGAAGTGAGTGTTAGGTTGGTGTAGTAGGTGAAGTGAGTGAGGTGGGTGTAGTAGGTGAAGTGAGTGAGGTGGGTGTAGTAGGTGAAGTGAGTGAGGTGGGTGTAGTAGGTGAAGTGAGTGTTAGGTTGGTGTAGTAGGTGAAGTGAGTGAGGTGGGTGTAGTAGGTGAAGTGAGTGAGGTGGGTGTAGTAGGTGAAGTGAGTGAGGTGGGTGTAGTAGTTGAAGTGAGTGTTAGGTTGGTGAAGTGAGGAGGGTGAGCCTACCTGCACAAGAAGTCTGCGTGTGTGGGAGGCCTGAGGCGTGGATATCTCCTCTAGCCCCTCCCCTGAGCCGTCCTCTGGGTCTGACAGCCGACACAGAAGGTCGTCTTCATCTAGAACAGGAAGCAAAGGTCTGTTACAGCACAAATCCGTCTGAACATGTAGCACACACACACACACTCACACATACGCACACACACACCTTCCAGCACTCTGTGAGTGTGTCTCCTCTTCCTGCTCCCTTGATAGGCCTTCCTGCGTGGCATCGGGGCCAGCCCCGCCCACCCGACTGGTGACACGCCCCTGACCCCGCCCCCTCGATGCCTTCCATGGTGCTTCTGGCGCTGATAAGAACCTGGAGTGACACAGCAAACAGTGTTAGATCATCAGGAATCCCCCTTACGCCGACTACCATCCCCCCCCCCCCCCCCCCCGGGCATAACAAGGCTTGGCTAATCCTTAACTCTCAGTCGTGTCACATTAGACAGATGACGTTTCCCAGACCCACACACAATGAAGCTCTTTGTCTGCGGGCAGGTCTTTTGTAAGGAGAGCAGATAGTCTGTGTGCTTGGTGGGAGGGGTGTGACAGAGACGTTAGGGTAATCTGCAAGCTCTGAGCCTCGCGGCTGAACAGTGTCAACTAGGTCTGAATCACAGCTGGCACAGTGGCCCCGTCAAGCTGCAAGGGCCAGATAAGAGAGGACACTACCTGCAGATATCCCTCTGCCTATTTCCCCCTCTGCCGGCTCCTCCCGCGAGGCAGTCACCAACGGAGCGAGAGAGTAAGGGGAGCACAGGAGATAAGGGGGAGAGGGACAGAGGAGGAGGAGAGGCGGAGAGGACAGACAGCAGCAGGAGGGAGCGGATGTGTCTGTGTGTGATGTCGATCGTGGCGAGCCCAGAACAAGATTAACGTTAACATTCACTTCCTGTCGGAGAGTCCCACCGGACCCTATAGCACAAGTTTCCCTTGTGTAATAACCTTTCACAGCCTAAACTGTAGAATACTGTGTGTGTGTTCTGTTGAGCTTAATCATTGGCTATGGGGGGGGGGGGTGTCATTCACACGGACAGGAAATCGACAAAGCGGCGTTTGAGTTAGCTCTCGGGGGGCGTCCCAGTGCTCTGCTCATCTGACACGCAGCGGTACTCCTTCCCCTGGCCTCCCCGACTCTTCTGCCCTGTTCTCCCCTCTCTCGCTCGACCCATCGACCCTTGCTAGCCAGGACCATCCTAGCTGGTCCTGGCTAGCAAGGGGCACTGGGGGATTAATGATTGGAGAGGCTGAGTCAGAGCATGTGTGAGAAGCCCACTGGAGAGCAGCCAGGGACTGTTACTGCCAACCCGCCTGCTCAGAACCTGCTCTGGGGGGGGTGTAAGCTCTCCAAGTGGAGCCTCCGTGGAGAGCGTGTGTGCTAGCTGCTCCTTACCGGGCAGCGGTGTTGAGCTGAGCCTGCGGCGCCTGCGGCCGGGGAGGGGGACGGGGCTGGACGGCTCCGTCTTCAGCAGCAGGGGCCTCTGGACCCAGTCTTCTCGGAGCACGGCCCTCTGGAGGTGCTGCTGGAGAGGGGTGTCTGGATGGGTGGGGCACAGACGGCAGACGTGTTGCGCATTCTCCCGAGCCAGCTGTGGTTTGAGAGCCACGCATCTGATGTGGATCTGTTTTCTGAAACTGATCCACTGGGTCTGAATCGTATACACTAGGTCTGTATTCGATACACTAGGTCTGGATCCAATACACTAGGTCTGGCGCTGAAACACTGAGTCTGGAATGGATACAAGGCTTGTTCTGAGGCTTATACGCTACATTCAGATTTGATCCACTAGTTCAGGAACTGATCCACTAGGCCTTGAACTGATCCACTAGGCCTGGAACTGATCCACTAGGTCTGGAACTGATCCACTAGACCTGGGGCTGATCCACTAGGTCTGGAACTGATCCACTAGGCCTGGGGCTGATCCACTAGTCCTGGAACTGATCCACTAGATTTGGATCTTAATCACCAAGACTGTCTCTGATACATTTGTGTGTCCCTCTGACCCTCTTCGCCCCACACAGGCCTACCTGAGGAGAGAGACAGCACAGGGTGTGCTCTGCTATGGCTCCTCCCAGGAGGTGGGGCGTAGCTGGAGCACGTGGGGTCAGAACACAGGCCAAGGGGGTCACATGACTCACAGGTGGGGCATGAGGAGCAGGGAGAGGAGGAGGAGGAGAGGGAGGCGGGGTCCAGTTCCTGCAGGAGGAGAGAAAACCGTTTAATACAGAGCACAGCTCCTGAATTACAATTTGTTCACACAGGCCACGACGGTCCTCATCTTTCATCCTCTGTGGCTTTTTGAATCCCCGGTAACTCAAGCCTAACTTATCTAAAAGGAAATGGGTCAAAGCGAGAGGTTCTCTGAACCGGTAGCCAGAGGGATTCTGGGAAAGGAGTGGCAGAGGTGAACGAGTGGAGTGTCGTCTCGTCTCGGAGCTCGGCGCTCGATGAGTCACCGCGCCCTGGAGGCGCTGAGGCAAATCACGCAAATCAAACGAATTAAGCCGCTAAAAGCTTTCTTCTCGTTCCCTCCTTCCTTCCTCCCCCCTCTTCCCTTCCTCCCTACATTCTCACCAGCTCGTGTTTTGCCCTGCTGCTTGCTCTAGCTGGCTGGGCAGAGATCACAGAGCCAGCCGCACTGGGCAGGAGAGAAAGGGCTAGGTGTCAGCTTCAAGCCCTCCAGCCCCGGGCTGAGATTCAAGGTCTCTTGAGATGGAAAGGCAGCACGTCTACCACCGTCTACTGTCCCGGCGGAGCCTCTCCAAGAGTCCTCGGAGCTCGTCGACGAATCCTAATAGAACAATTAGGCCCCGTCTGCATAACGAGGGGATCGGAATGACGCCTCCAGGGCCCAGGCAGTCGTGACGCACGCCGCAGGTTCTCCATAACAACGCTCGGGAGTCGATGCGCCAATCTGTTCTCTAAGAGGACGACCTAGAGTTGGTCTAAAGGTCTCATGGTTGTGTATGGGATAGCAGACTGTCTCACACAAGCTAGTCCAAACATCATGTGGTGGAAACACATTTTAAGATGTTCCCTGGCCAGTTGTTGGCTTTTTGAGCACAACCAGCTTTTTGGCTTAACTCTAATTCCTATTTAATTTAGGGACCTTTTTCCCCCAAAAAAATTATTGGCAGTAAATGCTGGTCTAGAAGTCTCCTCAGCTTGGAAGGTCAGGGTTAGAGAAGGTTGAGCTAACGTTCCAGCAATGTAGACCTCACTTCGGGGGGTGTGTTGAGGTTAGGGCAAAGGCCAGGGCTGGGTTATGTTAAGGTAAGGGTTACCTGTTGGGTATGGGCGGTGGTCACGTCCAAGGTGAAGAGCCGGGGTTTGTGGTAGGTGACGAGGGGACGCGTCCGCGCGGACACACAGGAGGCGTCGGCCTGGAGGAGCTGTCTCCTGCGCACCACCCTCCTCCTCTTCACCCCCCTCTGGAGGAACACGTCCTCGCCCTTCTTCAGGCTGCTGCAGAGGAGCACACAGAACGCACGCTCAGCACGGACTCACCTAGCATTACACACACTCAGCCACCGGTCACTCAGCCATCACATAGACTCTGAACCTCCTTAGCACTTTCCACTATCAAAAGCACGCGCACACACACACACACACACACACACACACACACGCTACGTTCGCTTCCAATCAAAACAAATCTGTCCGAGTCCCTCGGGGCATCTAAATCCAATGGGTCCAAGGAATCCACGACAGCCTGAGAGCCGGGCACAGTTCGGGAACAGGAAGGAAAACTTGAACTCGTGATTCTGATCCAAATCTCTCCGGATGCAGTTACTTAGTTCTGTGGCTTGTTTCAACACTGGGGAGCAGCATGTTTAAACTCCGCTCGATGACTGATGAGAGTGCACGTCTGGGCTGAAGCCCAGTCACACACACACGCGCGCACGCACACACACACACACGGGCTTGTGGAGAGAAGCGACCCTCACAACGGCAATGTCATCTTGGCAGACGATTCCATCTCCACTGAGATGGATAGTATGTTTCCGTGGTAACAGGAAGTGTGTGTCCAATGCTTGTCATATTGTGGCAACTCCCCCGGACCCTCCTCACCCAACCCTCATGGCCTCTTCTTAATGAGATTCCGGAGGCTTGAAAACACTCGAGATTCATACAGTGGCTATGGTGAACTGGATCTCTCAGAGTGGTGTCTGTGGTCTGGGTCTTATGCAGTGGTCTAGGTGGTTTAATACCTGCCGAAGGCCTTCTTGTTCAGACCGTTCCATCTGCGGGCGTCTTTAGAGACGGGAGAGGAGGAGGGTGACAGGTTGAGGGGGGGCATCAGGCTGGTGACAATCTGGGTCAGTTGGGCACTCTGTGGGATAGACACATCCCCCCCGTCACAGACACGCCACGGTACCTCAGCCCGTATGTCACACGTTAACACATCTGGGAAATTGGGACCTTAAAAATGGTATGTTGCTTGATTGGCTAGGGGGAAAAAAACGAGCGTGTGTATGGGTGTGTGTCGTGCGTGTGTGTGTCGTGTGCGTGTACCTGTCTCTCTATGTTCCGGAGCAAGCGTGTGGGGCTGCTGGGTTCGGTGTCCGAGGCCAGGTCTCCATGGCCCCCTGCAGTGAAGGACAGGCCTGCTGTCTCTGTCAGCAGGGTCTGCTGGATCTGCCTGTCTGTCAGTGGCTGGGAGTCTGCCAGAACCACGCCCCCCTGAGACCACACACACACACATACGTATATGATGTGTAGTGATGCCTGATTCAATCAATCCTGCACGATGGTTGGGTTCGTAATCCATCCATAATGGAGTGGGCATTGTGAGTGTGAATAAAGCTGTCAGGAGCCAAGAAGCTGTCATAGCAGCTGATGAGCCGAGACACTGTGAGTTAAGACATCAAAGCCAGATGACACCCTGGGAGCAAGTGTCACACCAGGAGGTGACAGGGTCTGCAGCCAGGGTTTAGACCAGGGTTGGGAGTGGGGTCCACCTCCAGCAGGTCCTGGAGGGTTACCTTGGTGGAGGAGATCTGCCTGCGAAGGTCTCCCAGCTGCTGGATTCGGCCCTCCAGTTCATCGACACGCAGTTGCAACCAGGTCCACCGGCTGCCCACCTCTGCCCTCCCCTCCTGCCAGCTCTGCTCACACCCAGACCTGCTTCTGGGAGGTATGGAGGAAGGTGGAGATCAGGAGAGAGCAAGAGAAATGAGGGGATGAAGAGAGAAACAGAAATAACAAAAGACAAAAAAAAAGGGAAACTTCTTTTAGCATTTGATTCAAAAGGTTTAAGGATTCAAGATTCGATTCAAACATTCTAAGAACCACATCAAGTTTGTACAATACTTTCAAATGATCTGTTTATTTTTTTAATTATCTTAAAAATGACTATCGAAACAGCAAGCATGTTTAAAAAACACTCCTTCAGAAGCCGAGCGTTTAGTAAAAGTAGTAGTACTTCTACTAGTAGCAGAAGATGAAAATGACCTAGCTAACATGCTAATCAGCTGTTTTAATGGGCTTTAACAGAGATGGGGCTAGGAGGAGGGATTCTGCTGAGGCAGGTAAAATGGAAAACTAGGCCATAAATAAATCATTTGCAAGCTGTGTGCCGGTTTCCATGGAGGCCGTATGGTCTGGTATTCCTGTACTCTGGACGGTCGCTAGCCCCACCGAGCAGTTGCCATGCCACTGCTCTACGACATTGGGAATGCCAGGAACACCAAGCTTCAAACAGAGCAGGAAAGCTTATCTGTGGAGGCTAACAACAGCCGGTTGGTTTTCCTCTTTCACAAATAGGCCTATATCTTTTACTTCACCAACACGAAAATGGTACTGCCCACAGATTTAAATGTTGTTACGACTGTATTATGAAGCCCTTGTGACATTCCTTATAGAAAAGCAGGCAAATTATTATTTAAAATCGTCCAAAGGTCTTAAATGGAGGCTCACTGACTCCCATCCTGCACCCAGTGTCTATCCTCCCAGTAGCAGCCGCCTGGCACAGCCTGGTACTGCCTGCCCCAGCCCCAGTTCTAGCCCTGGGGCCTTGTCTGACTAGTAGGAACATTCCAGAGATATTTACAGTTAAGTGGAGCAGCATGACAACACACACACACACAAAGGAGAAAACAGAATCAGTAACTTCATCCCTCTAACCCTAGGGTTTAAGACAGTGTCAACTGTCCCTTTATCACCTTCATTCCAGGAATTAGCCAAGTCTGTCCCCACTCCAATGCCATGTCCATGTGGGAGACTGAGAGCAGCTCAAATAAAGGGTTGCTGGAGACTGAGTATGCTAGACATGAGCCTCTGCTATAGAAAATTGAATCTCGGCCTACACCCAAATAAAGAAAGTTCCAGCGTGAAACCTACAAGGGATGTAAGAGAAATTGCATTCCGAGGCTCTTTTAACTGACTTCAAGTCTATAACCCCGTCGTTTTTCCTCAAACAAACCAAACCCATTTCCTCGTCTCATAAAGATGGAAACGACCTAACACCCTCTTCCACCCCGAGGAGGTCCCATTGAAGGAGCAGCATGCCATAAAACGTCTGGACTGTCAGGCACTGGGACACCATTGTCGGCCAAGCATGAGGCATAAGCCCTACACAAAGACAAACTGCGTCAGCCAAGGGGGATGCCAGAACTTTGCCAAACAAACCCCCACCCCGGCCTCCCTCCTTCTCCATGTCCGCCTTCCCCAGAACGGTGTCAACCGCTGGCGCTTTGTCACTCACGCCGTTTATTAGTCCCGCACAGGAATCACTGCCGACATCCCATCGTTTCACACCCGAGCTACATAAATGTCACGTCTTTCTCTCCATCCCAACATTCCAGTCCAGGGAAGTGTGGTTACTTGGCGATGTGCGACTGGTACCAATCTACCAGGAGAGGCCATCATCATAGGACTTCTAGGGCACAACATTAACACTCACAGCAAAAGGGACCGATGGATTTAGAGAAACTGATGGTGGGGGTTTTTCTCCAGAAGGTTAAGTTGTCTCCAGACGCACACAATTCTTATTTTTAAGAGAGTTGGAGCCTACCAGGCAGTAGGCTAAAACAGGATAGGCATTTTTCACAGGTTTTGATCTGGTCTACGTACTAGGCCTACAGCTGAACATAGTTCCCTCATCGGGTTCCGAGGAGCTCTGGACGTCAACACAGAGCACAACGACAAGAGCTCAGAGCAGAGGGGCCGTTCCATTCAAAGGAGAATAGGTAGGATGGGAGGGCATAGAGGTATGCCAGTCTCAGTCAGTCTGCACCCCCCCCCCCCCCGCTGCTGGGAAAAGAGAGCCAGGAAACCAGACACGACTGTTATGACAGCAGTAGAGGGTTGTGGAGGAATCTACGAGGCCGACCGCTGTCCTCCCATAGACCAACCCATTGGATGGAAGTCAAGCGAAAAATAAACAGAGGAAACGTCATTGGTATCCACAGCTGTAAGGACGGAAAACTAGACTTCACCACGTTTGCCAAGAAGGCCAAATGAAACACATGTGGAGCCCTTCGAGGGTGGAGCTGCAAAACTCCCTTTAAAAGAAAAGGCTGTTTTTTTCCCACAGCTGTCATTAAATGTCATTTAACTCTTTCTTTCCCTCTCTCCCCTGTCCTCTATCTCTCATTCTGTCTCATTTACATTTAGTCATTTAGCAGACGCTCTTATCCAGAGCGACTTACAGTAAGTACAGGGACATTCCCCCCGAAGCAAGTAGGGTGAAGTGCCTTGCCCAAGGACACAACGTCATTTGGCACGGCTGGGAATTGAACTGGCAACCTTCTGATTACTAGCCCGACTCCCTCACCGCTCAGCCATCTGACTCCCTGTCTCCCTCTCCCCGGGGCCTTTCTGTCATCTGCAGTGGGCTTCGTCTCTGTCTGAGTGCCTGATAACTATGCAAGGATTTAACCTAGCCATTGAACTGGTACCGTTTTCGTCTGAAATCCGCCCTTTTTTTGACTGACGTCAAAGGCCTGCTCTGAGGAATTTGGGGTGGAGAAGTAAGGAAACCAAGAATACCAGAATACTCTGTTTGGGGTCAACTAAACAAAAGCAAGAACAAAAAAACAGTTTCAATCATTTCTCTTAAGGGTTTAGGGTAGCAAATAGGCTCATGTGTTTACACTTTGACTCAAACCCACATACACTTGTTTTTATGGTATGTGATCTTCATACCTTTCCTCCAATTCATCCACTGTTTATGAAGCTGTAACAACCCACTGCGGCAGCCAAGAAAACACCAGGACTCCTTAAAACAAGCCCTTCTTAAACAAGACACCCGTGGGAGAAAAAAAGCTCCTCTTTACTTTCAAGATGTCTTTACTTACAATGGTACCGCCAGGTTTCTGATTGGGCGTTCAGGCTCCAGCTCCTCATCAGAGCCGCTGTCTGTGGCATCAGAGTCTATGGCCTGCTGGACACCTCGTAGCAGTGCCTGGGCATGGCAGGCAAATTCCTGAATCTCTGTCGAGGTTGATGGAGGTGAGGAGGACTCTGGTACGAGAGGCCACTGAACTCTACTGCCCGGGGTGGGGATCTGCACATGTACCAGGAGTGGGTCGGGCTTGGTGTCAACAGGAGCGGGCTGGGTCCCTGTCTTCTCCTGCCTGAGCCTGTTCTTCAGAGCGTCCAGCTGGATGCTGCAGTGGCGGCTGGCGTGATCCCCTAGCAGAGCCTGGAGCCTCCTCTGGATCCTCTCTGCCCTAAGAAGCAGAGCTGCCTGTCTGGAGATATGCCACTGGGTCTGGTCTCTCACTGCCCCCTGCACCACTTCAGCAGTCACGGGTTGATCCGGAGCCCTCGTTACCCAGGCTTGAGCTGAGGCAGGTTCCGCGCTAACAACACCCCGCTTTCCCTCCCTAGACACGGTAGGTGTCAGCAGAGCAGAGCTGTACTGGCCCATGGTGTTACCCTGGTAATGTGGAGGAGACTGGGGGACATCAGGGCCATCTGCTTCACAGTGTTGAGGCTGCATCACCACATCTTGGCCACTGTGTTCAGGGATGGGCACAATGTACATGGCTTGCGTACCTGGTAAGGCTGCTGCCTGTGAATCCTTCAGGTTTTTGTTGAGAGAAATCAGGCTGAGAAGGGATCTAGAGAGGAGCACACTCTTGTACTGGCTGCTTGAGGCCTGTAGCAGGGGAGCTAGGATGGAGTTGGGGAACTCCAGGGAACCTTTGGTGCAGCAGGTGTCCAAGAAAGGCAAGGAGGAAAGGTTAAGCCACACCTTCTGAGAAAAGTTGTCCTCCATCAGTTTCACATGGGGGTCCAATTCAGGACTGAGCATGGCACCATCTGCCTCCATGTTGCTGGAGCTCAGAGGAGAAGGCAGGTGGATTCTGTGTCTGTCTTTTGTGAGCTTGGTCAAGGCAGGGGCCATTCCCTCTGACCAGAGACTCTCTTCAAACAGAAAGGTGCTACTGCACCCGAACTTATGGTCCCTGTAAATAATAGGCAAAACAAATCCATCAGTTTAATGAAAATGTGGCTTTTAAATTAGTAGACTACACTATTAGATAGCAAACAATAGGCTACACGACGCTGTGACTATCATCATTAATAATGACTCAATGACACATGTTTAGCAAGCTCGTAACTTTGACATTAGCGTACAGTACAGTACTGTATCTGACTAAATAAATAAACTGCAAATTGCTCTCTCAATCTCTCACATTTAACTCAAATATGAATAGTTAACGTGTCGATGTCCTGTTCGAAAAGTGAGGGATACCACAGAACAACAGAACTACAGTACAGTATCACCTAAGTTAAAATTCGTTAAGAAACGTCTGGGAATAATATCCACTCACCCGATGAAAACCGACACTGTCGACTATTAGAAATCCAAATACTCGATCATATAGCCCAAATACTTGTCCTGTGCTGTATTCTTGAAACAGAACACACAATCTTAAAATCTGTGTAACATTAGTTTCAGGAAAGGTTAGATTTCTGAAAGTTAACGTGAGGTCAGTAATCCAGCTGGCTAGCTAAAAAATAACGAAGATATTTCGCTGGCTGACCCACTACCTAATTTCCAACTGCCGTGATAGAACGGCTGCTTGTTTCTGTAGCTGTTACAGTAGGGGCGTGGAACACCCGTGTGGGCGAGTCTATGCAAATGTTCCTGCAGGTTGGACCAATACAATGCAGTGCATTGCTCATTACAAATCTGGCTAAACTCTAATATCACGCGCTGCGCCTGTCTCTGGTAAAGAAACTTAAGATCTGGTCAAAATAGGATAGGATATGTTTTTTCGTGATGAATTGAAATATATGTAAAATTGGTATCCTTTTTGTAATCCATTCAGTCCTTGTAGCATGTTTCTTTTAAAGCACAAGAGAAACAGAGACTATTGCACAAATGAAGTCATGTATTTCAAGGTATTCAGGTATTTTCATCCATCATTGCTGGTGCCCAATCGAAATAAAAATGGCACAATTGTTCAACATTTGGCATGCGTTTATTGTGTCAAAATACACAGTTAGTCAATTATAACACTAAGGCATTGCATTAACATGCATTCGATAATCAGACACTTTTATAGTGATGCCTACAAATAACACATAATCACTGGAAGTGCACAGTTCATTTCAGTGGTTCGTGGTTAGCAAGCAATATGGCATAATCTAAATTTTTATATTAGGCTACATATTATGCTGACATAATAATGCATCAATAACAGCAATACCATAGAAGATGGAACATCGTAAAATATGACGCTGTCTGTGTTCACAGGGCAGTGCAATGACAGAATTTCACACATGCAGAAAAGATCTGCTATGCAGGTAGGCCTATACCACAACTATGCATATCAGCGCATAAGATGTACACAAGCGTAACACAAAGTGAATTGATTCGTCCATATTCTTGATTTGTCAAATAAGAGTGTGATCGTGAAACCTACTTGCTGGTAGTCTGTCATAACGTCTTCAAAATATTTCTCAGCTTTGAGCAAAAATAAAAACAGCCCTCTGTTGAGTGTCTGACCAACCCCAAGGTTCATTGTAGTTGTCATTTAGAATGAGATGACTGTGTAGATGTCGACCCAGAGTTACAGTGGGGACATTTTGGATGAAGATATATAATTTTGGCAGAGGATGTGTGTGTGTGTTTATGAACATATAGATAATATTTGATAGGGCCTACCTTATACCTCTCAGCTTCTTACATAATTCAGTATATGGTGGCTCATCAATCTCATGGAGTAAGGTCTAGGCTACTACAGGGGTGAAGGCTATTTTAGACCGTTTAATTCACACCATCTTATAGTGAGTTCTCCAATATTTTTTTTGTATACATATAAGCAGCACGTCTACATTGCATTTTCAGCTGCGACCAAGCTCTATTGCTCTCTCGGTCGGTCAGTCGGTCGGTCCACAAAAACAGTACCCACCAAGACCTACTCACATCGTCATTAACTTGCGCATCTTTGAACAAACATAAACAGGCCTTTGTCGAAAGAGAGTCTGGCCAACCCCAAGGTTTATAGTAGTGCCTGTCACGTAGATCGAAATGACTGTGTAGGAAATGAAGAGATCAATGAATACATTGGTAAACATATTGGTGTAGTACGAAATTAATATATAAACGTGGCAGAGCAAGAAGAGCACCCCCTGCAGGATGCCTGTGATAGTGACTCGAATCTGACTGTCCAGTCGAGGAGAGAAGAGACAGCCGGCTGCTGACATGCTTCTGATGTTTCTTTGCAGGTAGCAAGCTGTGGTGAAGCAGGACCCCATCATCACACACAGACTGAAGAAGGTGTAGATACATTCCAGAATTATGCACGCAGCGTATACATTCATCAATGTGCTTCTGCTATTTCGGCTCCCATTTTCATCATCTGTCACATTGCTCAGTGTGACGTTGTAGTCGGTAGACCAAGTCCAAGGACTGGAATATCGTAAGACAAGAGTAACAATAAAGTTAATACAAACAAAAAGAACAGCCTATCGAAAACCAGGGCCGCGTAGATGATTGATGTAATGTTCTTCTTCGCCCAGATGAAGAATGCCATCTTGACAGGAACTATCTGGGTGAAATAAAAGAAAGCCAGCCACACAGAAGTTGACATGCTTGTTGACACAGTGTAGTACAAAATCCCCAAGGTAACGTAGAGGAGCATCCCATCATCATGGTCAACAAACTTAAATCCTATAAGAAAGAGCAGGTACACTGTGTTGCAACAGACCAATGATTCAAGCAATATCTTCACCGGCTGTTTGGGTCCATCAATGTTGCTGGGTCGACAGATAATGCAGAAGGCGAAGAAAAAATTGGCAATTATGTTGCAAACACAGAGAGGCCAGTTGATTACAGAAAATGACAAGGTACTCATTGATAAGGTTCCCATTTCTAAAAAGTTAGAAGTTATTCTTGCAGTGGTTTGACTGATATGCTTGCTGTTGTGCCAGATACATATGCTTTATGTACTGTGGAACTACAGAAAAAAACATTATTTTGTAGACAATTTACATTGGACATGTAAATTATCTGAATGTGACCCTGAAACCTAATAGGATCAGCACTGGCCTTAAACTGTGCCTGTACTAAACAAATGAGAGGGAATTGGTTTCAAGTTTCTGTAGCCAAGTGGTATAATGCACTACAACATAGTAATTCTACCACATTCAGAATGTTTTTTTTGCGTGACTTCTCACGATTTAGTGCACAGGCGAACCATAAACTGCCTGTATTGGTCATTCATTCAGAGGATTTGCTTTCAGTTTTCTTCATACAGACTGAATCAGAACAAACTGCAGTGCAAGACTTTATTTAAATATAACATTTCCGACTAAAACGCCAGAATGAATACACCATTCATATACGAAGGAAGAAATTAATTACATAAAAGTATAATCTTAACTAAAATCGCAGACTAAACAGTACATGTTTACATACAAGCAATCAATCAAATCAGTTACATGGCACTGATAGTGTAATGAATTCACACACACAGGCTTTGAGTGACGTCTATGTCTACATTAACCTTCACCATACATACCAAAGATTCCAACACACAGAATAAATTAACACAACTCTTCTGTCATATTTTAACAATTACCTGGTGAACAATCCTTCAACAATTTACTGGACTTTACTCACAGGCTTTGAATCTTCATTTGAACAAAATGTAAAATATTAAGACATTTCATCTATGTACAAATCACATCAGTGGCAAATAGTTATCAACAGACCAGACAGAAACTGACACACGCACGCGCATGCACACAATCCAAACGTGCACGCTTCGCTTTCACAAACAAACGACCAGACAGACACTCAGTCGACTGCCCACCTGGACAGACAATGCAAATGTTCATGAAAGACCGATGCAAATGGTTCCCTCCATTCACGCATGTAGGCCTGGGAGTGACTGGCTGAAGGCAGATGGTGTGTGGGGGGGAGGGGGGGCGGAGTGAGCTAGAAGTAATCTCTCCGTCGTGAGTCATCACTAATGAAGGAGGGATTCCACTGAGCAGGATAGATACAGGAGTGGCGGGAGCCGGGCAAACCAGAGAAAGGGTACAGGCCGTTCCTCTCCAGGTCCGAGTTACGCAGAGCGGGCTGAAAGGCACGAGCGAGGGGTGAGCCAGAGCATGTGGTGAGGGGGAGAGAGCGGGGGGGGGGGGGGGGGCAAGAGAGAGCAAGAGAGCAAGAGAGAGAGAGAAAGTATGTGTTGTGTATGTGTCCTTGTTCTAGTCAAATGTCTACAACAACCAATGGTGACTGAATGGGCTTACTAAGAGTAGCGGTGATGATTGGACTATGCATCGCCCCAGTACTTACTGAGTAGTATATATCGGTCATCTGCAGCAGATTCTTGGTGCTGCCGTTCTCCTGCATCTCGATGGCCTCGCGGCCCCACTCCATGGACACTCTCGGGTTGCTCTTGGGAAACTCGGCGTAGGGAGACATCTGGAAATCTCCACTCTTGAAGATAATCTTGTTTATGTCGTTCTTGTCTTTCCTGTGACAAGATGAGAAGTTGTGATGTTATTGTTACGACGTGGTTGTCAAACCACGGTTGGTTTTGCCTGTCCCTGTACACTTACTTGCAGCAGGTGACAATGAGAGCAATGATGAGAATGAGGAGTAGAGCTCCCCCCGCTGGAGAAACGACCACAGCAATCAGCTTGTAAACTACAAACACAAGAAAAACACACGGTTCCTGAAAGGCTTATGAAACAACCAGGGCTGCGTTTCCCGATAAAGATGGATTGTAGCAACGATCAGGCAAAATAATGAAACCATCGATATTTCTTACACGCGTTTCCCAAACATGCTCGTAAGGAGTAGGCTAATCTATGCGCTTTCAAGAGCTACGAATTTTCAAGAGACACTTTAGCTACGGTGTCTTTGGGAACGGCCCGTAAAACTAAGATTCGTCATACGATGGATTCTACGATCAACTTAGGCTTACGACGCTTTCGGGAAATGCAGCCCAGGCCATTAAACGGCTGTGGCTCAGGGGGTAGAGAGGGTTGTCTGTTAATCGCAAGGTTGGCGGTTCGACCCCCGACTCCTCCCAGGCCATGTGCCGAAGTATCCTTGAGCAAGACTCTGAACCCCAAGTTGCTCCCGATGGGCAGGTCGGCGCCTTGCATGGTAGCTCGCTGCCGTCGTTATGTGTGAGTGAGAGTATGAAAGGGTGAATGAGAGGCAAACATTGTAAAGCGCTTTGAGTGCCGCTAAGGTAGAAAATCGCTATATAAATGCAGTCCATTTACCATTAAACACAGCCGAAACAGGAAAATTCAGGAAATCGCCGTTATCATTTGATAGGTTGATGATATATAAGGCTCCACTTACAGTTCCCACAGTTAAATCCTCCAAATCCAAATGTGCACCTGAAAGTCCCAAACAATCAGACACAAAGTGGTGCTTTAGTACCAATCACGATATAGCACTGAGTGTATTTTGCCTTCGTGACTGGCACAGACACGGATGGGGAACCATTCTCAATGCTTACCGGACACACGTGCCATTTTCCAGTTTGCTGCCATCGCCACATTCTGTAACAATTAGCGATCGATCATCATCATACATCCGAAATCTGTGTAGGAACTCCCATGTCGTGACTTCTAACCTCTGACCCCCAGGCCTCTAATCCCAAGCTCCAAGCTCTTACCTATACAGGACATGTCTCCGGGGTTGAGTTTAAAGTAGCCAGGTCGGCAGCGGCAGTACGCCGTCCCACTAGAGTCGGAGCAGTCGGAGCGCTCCGTGTCACACGGAACCTTCTGGGCCAGACACAGACTCTCCTCTGTCAAACAGAACGAGTTGAGGTCAGGGAGCCGGGCTTTAGAATGAACCACAATTCACATCAGGGAAGCAGAATGGTGAAATTGCATGTTTTTCCTTCACTTGGTGAAGTCGTCTGGCTTCATATGGAATCGTGGATTCATTTAGAAAGGGAGTTTATGGGAACTCATGGTCACATGACATTACTTTTGCAGCCTGAGAATGTGTATGATCTACAACCGTGGGTGAGGGGAGGTGTACCGTGATAGGACAGCTGATGGTGGAGGACCAGTTGGCAGTGGGAGGAGGCGGAGCTACAGTTACTGAGGGTCGTCTGGATGCTGTGGTAGACCTGGGAGCTGGTGACCTCCGTGGAGGCGGAGAACATGTTGACAGCGGAGATGCGCAGGCCGTCCTCCTCTCTGGAACAAGACAGCAGGGAGGGTGAGGCCAGGCAGAGAGCACACAGCGACGGCATGGTGTCTCCTGAAGATGGCTTGAGATCAGCACATGGCTAAAGGGTCTTGCGTGTGAAAACAGCGAACAGGGTTTTAGTTTGTGAGGGGAACTGCAAATGTACCTTTTACGTAGAGTGGAGCGGCTGTAACCGGGCAGTGTAGACAGCGAGGCATTGAGCTAGAAGGAGAAAAAAGCAGGAGCAAAAGGGGGTCGTCACGTCCTGCACGTTGCGACACCGCTCTCCTGGCTGTGCATTCCTCCAGAACGTTCAACGAAACACAACATCTGTGGACATCCTAGCCTACCAGCTGGAGGATCTCTCTCTGGATCTCATGCAGGGTGGTGCTCCTGGAGAGCAGGGGGTCAAAGCGGGGGTTGTTGACACGGAACGTCCCCAGGAATGTCTTGGCTGCGGAAGGACAAAAGGGCCCGAGGTTCAGCTAAATGACAGCTGCAGAATTCTCGATCCAACTGATTGCGATTGGCCAGACTGACTTCAGTCAGGAGACCGTGACCATTGGCGGCTCGGTTCAGCTTAGCAGGCCAGGCTAGGGCGGACAGCGTGTCCTTGATGTGGCCACTCGTACCAGCGACCCCGGGTTGGGGTGGCAGCCGTGTATACTCACCCCTGGTGCAGGTGCGTCCGTCCTCCAGGTCCAGCCCCAGGGGACACTCACAGCTGAAGGAGCCCCGGGTGTTCACACACCTGGAGACCAGGGGGCACGGGTCATTCTGGCATTCGTCTACATCTGGACCAAACACACACACAGCCACACACAGACACACACACACACAGAGGGGCACAGTGTACACACATTACCTGAAATGTAAATGGGTTATTGAAATGCAGTCAAAATCCAAAGTGGATCCCCATGGTTCATGTTCCTGGTGTAACCCGAGCTTACCATCACCGCAGGTCGGTCCACTCCACGCTTGCAGACAGTGGCATGTGAAGTCGGTCTGACCGTGGGTCACACACATCCCTCCATTCACACAGGGGTTAGGAGAACATGCTCTGCCTGGAGGGGAACCACAAGTCAGCCCCATCGACCGAACAGGCTCGATTACCATACACATAAATACAATACCATACCCCCGAACTGTGTTAGTGTAGCCCGGTTGAGCTGATACTTTTCAGATGATTTAATCCGTTTGTTTACAGGTCCATGTTCATTTACATGAATGTTCATGGAGCAGAACGTGGAACCACCTACACGAAATAATCTATCCTGACATACAACAGGAAGACGCAGACATTTGTCATCCCATTGTAAACGGATCCCACAGTCCACTGACCTGCTGTGGGTGTCGACCTGACGTCCATCCGAGCGGTGGTGACCCCCACCTCCGTGGTGCCCCTTTCGGTGTCCCTGCTTGTGCTCGTGGTGAGTGCTAGCGTGCTTCTGGTGGGGGTGGTCCTGATGCTAAAGGCTGTGGTATGGTGGCTGTGGGTGGTGTGGTTGTCTGGAGTGGCGGTGGTGGTCTCCAGGTGCCTCAGGGTGGTGTCTGTTGGAGACTCCCCTGTGGAGGGCCTCTGGGTCTGAGTCTGCGTCTGGGTTCCACTGCCGCCTTGGTGCTGGGAGGTGGAGGCCGACGCCTGCTGGCCCAGGCTAGAGTCAGTGGTTGTGGAGGGGGTGGTGCGCTGGGTGTGGGCCTCCAAATGGGTGCTGCTACTAGGGGGCTCGACTGTCCAGGTGGTGACCAGAGGTGGGGTCGGGGTGGTTTCGGCAGCAGCCGTGGCCCTATGGGTTTCCTCATCCACCTCCGTGACCTGGGTCCTGTGTGTGGAGGCGCTGGGAGTAGTGGCCTGGGCCTCAGTGGCCAGTCCTAGCCTGGGGGTGTCTGAGGTGAAGGGGGGCTGACCAGACAAGAACCTGGACAGCGAGTCATCCACTGAGGTGACGACGTCTCTGCCCCTGGGTGGTGTGGTGGTCAGACCCAGCCTGGTTGTCTCCTCAACCCCGGCCGCCTGGGAGGTCATCCCTTCTGTCCTGCCCTGGCTCTGGGTGCCGAGATACCCTGTGGAAGAGTGTGTGGAGGTCCCGATGCTGCTGGAGGAACTCCCACCCAGCTGGGTGGTGTTGGTGGGTCCATCCTCTGTCGAAGGGGCAGGGGGGGATGAGGACGAAGACACCTCATCCTCTGCTGGGGTGGTCCCGCCTCCTGAAGAGTGGCCGGGGTCTGTCGAGTCTTTCTGCCACCTGGTGTTGTTGTCGAGCACGTCGAGAGGGGGGGTGGAGTTGGGCGAGTCCTCCTCAGAGGAAGTGGTGTTTTGCTCAGTGGTGCTAGGAGGCCCTGTCAGGGGGACTGTAGCTGGGGAGAGGCCAGGCCCCTCGGTCTCAGATGAGGAGTTAGCAGGGTCGTGGGACTGGGAAGTAGAGTCCAGACCATCAGCCTTGGTGTCGGCATGGTCCCGGGACCCTGTGACCCCGGCTATGAGCCCCCAGGAGGAAGACTGCGAGGGGTTTGAATCTTCTGTATAGGTGGAGGTGCTGTTGGAGGTGACAGAGAGCAGGGTCCTCTCCCCGGCCCGAGTGATGGTGGAAGAGATGTAGGTGCTTTCTGTGTGGACAGGTAGACCCACGGTCCTCACCTCATCACTGGCTGTGCGGACATACAGGCCGACAGTCCTCTCGTCTGTCCTCAACTCATCATTGTCTGTGTGGACATTTAGACCCACAGTCCTCATCTCTGTCCTCACCTCATCATTGTCTGTGTGGACATTTAGACCCACAGTCCTCACCTCATCATTGTCTGTTTGGACAGATAGACCCACAGTCCTCATCCTTGTCTTCACCTCATCATTGTCTGTGTGGGCAGATAGACCCACAGTCCTCACCTCATCATTGTCTGTGTGGACATTTAGACCCACAGTCCTCATCCTTGTCTTCACCTCCTCATTGTCAGTGTTGACATTTAGACCCACAGTCCTCATCCTTGTCTTCACCTCATCATTGTCAGTGTGGGCAGACAGACCCACAGTCCTCATCCTTGTCTTCACCTCATCATTGTCAGTGTGGGCAGACAGACCCACAGTCCTCATCCTTGTCTTCACCTCATCATTGTCAGTGTGGGCAGACAGACCCACAGTCCTCATCTCTGTGGAGTCCCCCAACATGAGTGCCGTGTCTGGGTTGTCCTGGGGCATCTGTTCCTGTGTCACCGCCCTGGATCTCCCTGGGAGGGCAGTGTAGGTGTCAGTGAGTGTGTCTGGGGTCTGGTCCTCCCACTGTGTGGTGGCTTCAGTGGTCCCCATCACAGTGGAGCTCAGAGGCTCAGTGGAGAGGATCATGCTTTCTTCTGGTGTCCAGCTGTCGGTCTTTAACGAGATGTGCATGTTCTGATCGGTGCCTTTGGAAACAAGGGTTTCAGAGATTATTTTCACTGAATAATCGGGTACCACTTTGTTTCATTACTTTGCTGAATATTTACAGTATTTGAGTTGCAGCACGACTGCAGTATTTTTACATTTGACATTTCGCACAATCTGCAGTGGGCCTATCCTACCACCAGAGAGCACCCACACTCTCTTGTCTCACACCACATGCAGAGAGAGAAAGAGCGAGCAAGAGAGGGAGAGAGAGAGAGAGAGAGCGAGCGAGAGAGTGAGTTGTTGTCAGAAGTTGCTGCGGATGTAATGATTCTGGGTGGAGAACAATTGGCAGCCAAGCATGTCTACCCTAACAAAAGGCCTGGGCCCTAAATATGGAGGTGACTCTCTCCTCAGGGAATTAGCCGTTTCCTTCCTAAAGCTTATCAAGCAGAAGCCTGTGTTCAAATACTGTCACTGCAGGCATGGAGTTCACGTGGTGATTATAATATGATCCTGAATTGTTTGCCAGACACAGAATTTGATTTACTGAGTTTGCTGAGTTTGCAAGTATACAACAGCTGTATATACTGTGCGAAAGTCTCTTACACTTTTTGTACAGCACTTTGTAGAGTCTTCTAAAGCAGTATAAATCATAATTTAAAAAAATATTTCATCCCCATTAATGTTAATTCAGCAACTTTTTCCTGTTTTCTCAACTTTGTAAATTACAATAACTAAGATTTCATCACAAAATCTGAATGGTGCCTACTTTAAGTCCATTTTCACAATACTGTCATCAAAAACAACAATACATTTACATTTAGCAGACGCTCTTATCCAGAGCGACTTACAGTAAGTACAGGGACATTCTCCCCCGAGGCAAGTAGGGTGAAGTGCCTTGCCCAAGGACACAACGTCATTTGGCACGGCCGGGAATCGAACTGGCAACATTCAGATTACTAGCCCGCTTACCTAACCGCTCAGCCACCTGACTCCCTAGACAATAGACACTGCATTTGTTTTACATTCAATTTCAGAGGAGGCTCTTGGCTGTTAACAGCCCAACTGTCTGTGTGTGGCGCTCATGTAAGCATGGCCATTAGGACAGTTCCCACCTAGCACTTGAGAGAAACTACAGGCTGACTAAAGTTCCACCAGCCCTCCTAACACCTTGCTGCTGTAGGGGGCTGGGTAACAACCCTGGCAGGGAAGAGGATGTGTTGCTCTGCGTGGTGGGACAACATTCTGGCTGGAACACAGCAACAAATGGAGGGAAGAGTTCATCAAGACAACAGCCCGTCGAGAAAGGAATGGGAAAATAGGCCAAGCTCTCGGTCTCTCCACAGGCCTTTGATTAAATGCAGACTATAATGCAGTATTGGTCATCGCCATCATATTTGGTTTATTTTCTGTGTTGCAAAACCAACAATACTTCTGTGTCTCTCAGAATAGTGTGTTGTTCTGCACTAGATTGACTTCATGCTCTTCAGTAATGTGACCATTCTATGGCTCAAATATCTCATTTGAAGTAGCACATTCTACAACGTATTGGTGCATATCTCTTTCATTCATTCAAGTTGAGGCATAACATAAGACTCTTGCTGTCACTGAGATGAAAAGATTAGAATGGTTTATGGACAGTCAAGTGTGTGATTTACTAAATTGAAATACTTGCCATGATAAATTTCACTTTCATACTATTAATGTACAGCAATTCCGTTGTAGTAGTGCTGCAACCCGAAGTCATTTTGAAGGTTGAGTTTACCCAACTCATTTCACCTTTATTAAGTCTTCACCTCCCAAGTATTTTAGATAATTATATGCGTACAGGATACAAGTTAAAAATCTCTTCGAATGACAGAGGTAGGCTATTTAATGGTATATTGTTAAGTGCCCCATTTGCAAACTGTGCGTCCAAATTTATTACGACCAACACATCCTTTATCCATCAGCACTTTACCTTACCTAACTTTCTCTGTGTTTGTGGCTCATCAGTCCGTTGAAGACCTCTTGTAGTTATTAATTCCCTAAAATCTGTTCCGGTACTAAAAACAATCTTTGGCAGTGCCGTTACTTCTTTCGAGTTGGAAAAGTTGATTGAAAAGTGCCCTTCCGTCACCACCGTCCCGTCCATATCGCTGCTTTTAGTGTAAGTCCATGCATTTTGAGGTCCTGCCACGACCACCATAAAGAGACGGAGTACGATATTTAAGAAACACGTTTCCATGATGAAGTCCTGAAGAGGGTCGCTAGTATATCCCAAATCATGCGGGGTAAATCGACCAAGTCCACCATCGGAAACGGGGTCTCAGTTGAAACTTATTATTGTAAATCATTCGGTTGAGCCATACCCACTGAGGACGATGGCGGGTAATACGTTTTGAGTCGGCAAAGCGAGCTAGAAACAGAAGCCTGTTATCACATTCAAGGCGCCTGGCTCCTCCCACACATCCCAAGCGATAGTAGTTTCCACCCAATTCCGTTATTCAGAAAGAAGCCCACACAGCCCATTGCAGAGACTGCCTGGTCAGACTGCTCGCACTGATTATTTTACAAAGCAATCGAATATGATAGTTTTGTTTATTCAAGACGTGTTTTAAGTTTCCTACATGCCTCAGCTAAAAGTTAGAAGGTAACAATTGGCCACACAGGTGAAACAGGATACAATTAAGACCCATGCATAGAGTGAAGAGGTGCAAGGCCTTTAGGTTTAAATAGCACTACCCGGAAAAGGTGAAATTGAATAAAATAAATAATATCTTGTTTAAACATGCATTTTTTTTAATCATGTATAAACCATGCATATATGAATACAATAAATAAGTATCACTTTGGCAAATGCTATAGAATATAAGTAAATGCCTTTCTAATTTGGTCCATGAAACATCTCTCCCACAGGAACCAGCTCAGCTCTAGATAATCAGCATTTGATCCTAGGTTTTGTGACCATGATGTCTGTGCTACAAGGGAGTCCGTCACTTGAGCTGTGGGTGCACCATCCTACCAGGATCCATAAAGGAAGACTGGTGGTAACGGTCCCTGGAAGCAAAATCCCTGTTCTCCTCTGTCAACTGCTTGGTTTCCATGCCAACGCCAGACAGAGACGGTGTCACCACAATCTGGTCGCGGGGACGTGGCTCACCCCTGGATCAAGAGAAGAGAGAGCTCCGTCTCACTCAACTGCCAGCACCATCCTCCTCTTATGTACATATTGTTAGCTTGCTAGTTGTTATTCTTAGCTCAGGTTATTCTCAGTTGAATTAATTATTGTGAATTATTCAGTATTATAAAATTAAAAACAATCTTATTACACACACACACGCCATATACAGCATATTGTTGTTAAGTAGCTGATGAATTAGGCATTATTGTTACCAGTTTAGAATATTTATTAGAGGTTTGGATAGGCCAATTGGGAATTGTCAAGAGGAGCAGGGCCAAATAATTCCAAAGTTCCTGTACTACAAATGGTAATAAACTTGCAAAGTGGTTAGAAATCTGTGACCGGGTCACAAATTTGAATGTGACAGTGATTTCACAAAGTAGGCCACCGTACAAACAGAGAGCAAGCATGCAGGATTCTTCCTCTTTGGGGACTGCTTTCTAATCCACATGACTTCACCACAGACCACAAAGTAACTATGCAAAAAAGAAAGGCAACTATCTCCACAACCCACCAGCTCAATGAGTCTACCTCGTGGAACCAGCTCCACGGTGGTCAGATGACCTTTTCAAGGCACATGGTGCTCATGGTAAGGCAGGTCATGCTTAGGGATTTCGCTACTATATCCAGACTGCAGGAATGTGCTTCAAATATTACCTGAACATGTACAATGACTATACAGATTTGGGTCTGAACTGAAGGTCAACTTTGAGTCATTGTGTGATTGGATAGTTACTTACCTGCCAATGTGATTGAGGGTGGACCTGAGCCATGTAAAGAGGCTGAAGCGAGCTGCAACTCCTGTTGGGAAAAACACACACACACAAACACCCACGATAAGCACAAGGAGTCATGCCAACCACAACATAAGATCACAATGTAGCATGTCATAGCGTCACAGGAAACCACCTCAACAGTTACGATATGACTGTTCCATGCGGTACATCTAAACTCACGTATATTTAGAGTTGTGTGTGCGTAGATGCATTTCTGCTTAAAAGGGGGTTAAGAAGTATGGCATAGTGCACAATGTGAACATACAAATAGGAATGCTGTGTCACTGACCACAGCACCTGTGTGACAAGTAGCTCGGACGCAGAGGCTGTGAGTCAAGATTCTGATGTGCCAAGCATGCAGAGCATGCACTGTATAACACACAGTTGCAGAATCTGCTACTTAGCTATTCTAAACATCTGACAGAACAGCTGTGGAGCTCAGAGACTGACTGAGCTGAGGGCTCCAGAGCCCTGAGAGTTCTGACTGGGAGTTTATAACATGGCTGAGCCCATCAATAAAAATGGGAAAAGAATAATTGAAACCATACACTTGTCTCAAATAAATTATCACTACAGTATTATATAAAACATTGTGTATACACACACACACACACACACTGATAAATATGATAAGTGAGAGATTTGACCAGATATACACCTATGGGGAGTCCAGGGCTTGTTTTCCCAATGTAGAGAAAGAGAATCAGAGAGAAAGAGAATCAGAGCAACTATTATGTTTGCCAAGGCGTACTCCCACTGGATAACAAACATAATCACCACGGAGCACAATGCCTGCACAAGGGAAACACAGTGTCAGCCATCAGAAACAAAACAACACACTTCATAATTAAAAGGATATCATCATAAACCAAAGTTATAAAAGCGTACAGATTGTGCTACTGCTTGTAACTTACACCGATCAAAGCAACCCAATGGTTGCAGAACTTGGCATAGAATGAATCAGGCATAGGTTTGATCTCTGACCCCTGGCATTCTGGCTCAGCCCTGGCAGCTGCATATTTGGGAGAGTAACAAAGTTGGACAATGTATCAAGGAAAACCCCCCCGCCTCTTGATAGAATTAGAAAACAATGTAAATGTATTGATGTAATTGTGAAACAGTGGGGAAGGGCTCACGAGTGGTATGGATCTGACTGTACAGACCAGGCGGATGATCTGGCTCCTCGGAACTCTGACTGGGACTTCTTTTGACACGTCTCTTCTCTGCGATGTCCGGCCCCGAAGGCTCTCCCAGGCTTCCCTGGGGAGCTCCGTCCTCCCTGGGCAGCAGAGCCGGGTCCATCTTCTCCCTTCTCTCATCCGGGGAAGTCTTGCTGTCCAGATCGAGGCCAAAACTATCCATCAACATCTGCTTGGCAGCAGCCTTTGTTCTCTTGCTCTTCCCCCTCGGCTCTCCGTTCAAAGTCCCATTCTCAGACTCTACAGGCCTTTCAGTAGGGAGGGGGAAGATCTGGTCCATGTCTCGAGTGAACTCCAGCAGGGTTCCCTTGCCTCGGCTCCCCCTGCCCCCCTCTGTCCCGTAGCCTGGGTGGGTGACCTCGAGCAGGGGTTTGTTGATCTGTTTGAGGGGGGAGAGACTGTTCGTTTTGGCCAAGCCAGGGCTTCTCTCCTTGGCTTGGAGGTCGTAGGTCATGACCATGCTGAAGTAGGAATAGTCTATGAAGCTGTAGGTGAGCATGAAGTTGATGGTGACAATGGACGCCAAGATGTTGACTTGGCCAATAAAGATGAAGGCCATGGTCAGTAGGCTGGTTAGACAGATGGCCGCCACCGGGGTCTTGTTAGGGCCTTTCTGTATTACAGTCAGGAATTAGGGCAGAGACATAGACAGGGAGGGAGCGTTTGAAGTAAGATTTCCCAAGCACACACACAAATCCCTAAAATAACGGAAAGTATCGCAAATTCATTTGAGGAGCTGAACTCAACGAAGGCCAAAAGGGCGTTTAAAAATGGCCGTCACGGTGTTGGCCGAGCACAGCTCTGAACTGCTGCCGGTCCCTCCAAGCTGGCAGAGCTCCACAACAACCTGGCCCAGCCCAAGCCTCCCTTCCTGCGTTTGTTCCAAGGGCTTTGATTCGGGGGCGAGATGTCTAGGGCCAGCCTGCAGAGGGAGGTCAGAGAGTGCAGTAGGGCGTGTGGGTCCCAGCGAGGAAGGGGGGGGGGGGGTTGTGGGGGGTCAGGATGCGAGTGTGCAGTGTTTTCACTCGTTGATTTGAACTCGGAGGGTTCCGAGGCCTCTCTCTCGTCTCCTCTGCTCTGTGGAGTCCTCACTCTGTGGCTCTATAATTAGGCTCTTTTCTCACCATTTCCCATTGAGTCTACCCCACCACACCCCCCGGCCAAGCCAGACAGATTGTTACATGGTTACATAAAGTTTCCATTTATGAGGGAGAAAAAACAGTATGTGTTAGCTCTGATTAGTGAAAAGTAAAGGGGAGTAAGACACTAAGAACTACTGTTCAGTAATCTGTGGAGTGCGCATGGTTGTGGCAAATTATACAAATTAGGTGTTGGGGAAAAGCCTATGGCTAATTACAGACGGTTAGAGAGCTAGTCGTTTTCCATCACCACAAATTCAAGAACGACTACTGTGTTCTAGACTCATTCTACCCATGTCCACCTTCCCTCACCCCTTGTCCCAGGAAGGCCAGGGCAGGGATGACCCTCTCCTGGGCAATAACCTGGAGGATCCTGGGTGCTCCGTACAGGCCGCCCATGCAGGAAGCCAGGGAGGAGATGTAGAGGCCCAGCAGGAACAGGAAACCCACCAAGGAGACCTAGGAACAAAACAAACATGGGAAAGGAGAGTTTAGAGGGCTCCACCCAGCTCAGTTCCGCTCAGCCCACTCTTAGGAAAATAGGTTGAGACAAAACTAGAGCAAATGTGCAATACAATAGCTTGAAAGGAACTCCAAAATAACTAATTACTGAAGGATTTCAAAAGTAATGTCTTCACTGTTGTTCACGCAGTACTATGTTACTGATACTGTACAGTAGTTAGTACATCAAGGTTGAGTAATTTGGTGTCAGGCAGACCTTCTATTGGCATACAGTGGGCCCACCCAGTATGGCTTCAGACAGCTGAAATGCATCCTCTGTCCAGAGAGTAAACTCAAACCCTCAGTGCCCCTGCCCTCCCTCCAAGGAGGGTATGAAGGACAGCTGTGTGTGTGTGTGTGTGTGTGTGTGTGTGTGTGTGTGTGTGTGTGTGTGTGTGTGTGTGTATGTGTGTGTATGGGGGCAGAGGGTATGACCTCAGCTGGAGAGGAGTTTTATTTCTCATTCATGGCAGCTGCACAAATGAACATCGTGTTACTTTGGAAAGGGACACATGACAACAGATGGGCTTTGTAATGTAAAACAAGCGATCCTCTCTCATTGGAAGTAGTGTTATGATGTGGAAAAAACATCAGTAGTCTTGAAGTGGTACTGTGTGTGACCTGCATGAAACTAAATGATGAACACTGCAGCTCTCGGTCAGAAAGGAAAGTAACCACATTCAGGGGAACTCCTGTGTGTGGGAAAAGCCCTGTGAAATGAGGACACCGCACTTTGCAACTGGCGATGGAAAGAGTTTACCTTTTCCGCTATTAAGAAGTCGTAGCGAAGCGCTTCTCTGGTGCAGATGGCTCCAAGCAGAAACACAAAGACCAGATACAGGAACCACCTGTGGACCCCAACAATGTACTGTAAGCCACAACATTAGGAGATATCTCTAGACACAAACACACGCCTCACATTTAATAGCAGTATGATGTAACAGCACCAGGTGGATGGTGTATTCAGAGTGTGCATATACAGCAGATAGGGGGTATAGGGGGGGGTGTATGTTTTAAAATGTAGGGTTAGCAGGTTATGTACGATGTGAAGACGGCTGCCAGTGTTCCCACTGGGATATTATGCTCAGGTCTCTGTAGATCAGCGCTCATGTTGAAGCCCGCCATCACACCTATGGTACAGAACACACCGGAACAGCAGGCCGGGAGCTGTTAAGAGCCGTCAGTCACAGAGGCGTCCACTCACAACCCTAATGGAATTATTAAGTCCAAGGAGTCCATTAAAAACGGTGCACTGCAACTACTTCCCTTCAGGCTAATCATGGCTGTCCTTTGTGCAACCTTCTCACAGTGAGCAGGGGGATGCATGTTAAGGTAGATGATATCATGCTTTTGGCGAAGTGAGAGAACATTTGAAAGTACAGCTAAGCTTGCAGGGGAAGGGTCAGCTGACCTGTGGCCGCGGGGAAGAAGACGCCAAACACGGTGAAGAAGCCTTCTCCTGCGGTGTAGTCTGGCAGGCTGTTGCTCCGCAGCAGTTCCTCAGAGTACCCGACGAAACCATGCTCTGAGGCAACACACACACACACAAACACTCAGGCGTCAAATTCAATGTTGTGTATCATACCGACTGTCAATTGACACCCCGAAAATGCCCCCCTCAAATCTGAACAGTGAGACATTCAGAGCCCTTCAGACAGACGGGCCTACAGTCACAGTATGGAGCCTGCTGCGATGCCCACCACAGTCCACCCTGACAGCCACAGCCCCTTATGTAACTGTTCAGCCGCCGCATCCGCCTCGATGCATGCAATCAGAGGGGCCTTGGCCTGCTCCTCGGGAACACTTGCCAAGTTCAATAGTGCTACAGCTCTGTGGGTCTGGCTGGGGGAGAGTGGGCTGGCCGGACTCTGAACCGGACCACGGGTGTGTTCACAGACAAACACTGGAGGCCTCCGATGTTTTCTCTCCAAACAGGCGCTGGGAGATGTTACCCTGGTGCTGGACAACACTGATTAGTTCACACCCAGAGGTTCTGAAGATTCCTGCAGGACATGGTGTTGGAACCGTCACCATGAGGGTTTCAGGTCTCATACGGCATCACTGAACATGACACAGAAGCTAGGAGAGCGCATGATGGACAGTCCAGCTAGGACTTATATCCAGTACAACCAACAGATATGATAATAGATACGCTTAACGCAATGGTTTATGTATTTCTCAGGGACTTAGTTGTACTGCTGGCGGTCCATTCCTCAGCAGAGGTCAGAGGGTTTGGAAGGCGTGCAGGGAGACTGTTCTGTGCTGCTGGGGATATGGGTTTAATCCAAAGGGTCAAATCTGACGGGCCCGCCTATGTCAGAACATGAACCATTTCCCTCTTGGTTATCTTGCGATGGGAAAGAATGCATTCTTCTAGATTAATGACATGTTTATCCAAAAGGAAGTCACCACCCTTTTCAGAAGCTCAGCCGCTTCCAAGTCTGAGTGAAAAAAGAACAGAAAGAAAAGGGGAGACAGACTGCAGAGGCCTGTCTGTGTTTGTGGTGTCTGACGAGGAGAGAAAGAGAGAGAATGAGTGAATGAGAGATGCCCATGTTTTCCCATTATCTTGTTTTTAATTGCCACAGTGTTCCACAACACACTGCTGTTGTCCCATTTTCCACAGACCGATCTGAGACAAATACTGTGCAGAATTAAAGCTCTAGATAAACATACTGTACGGGGTACGTTCGTTGTACCGAAGAAATGTGTAGAGTTCAAGGTCTACAGAGTTAAGTTAGGACTATAGGATAATCTAAAGTCATGTGACCCAGTGAGACCACCCTTTATCCAAACAATAATAAAGTGGCCACAGTGGGCCCCTGCCCAAGGCTTCCCACCCTTAATATAACATCCAGCTCCAACACCAGTTAAGGTGGGGCCCAGCTTCACCTCCATTAATCCCCTTCCCCACTCTGACCAAGGGACAACAACAAAAAACGACCTGAAAACAGATATGGTGTCAATATCTTACACTGTATCACAGTGTCAATATCTATCATTCATCACCAACCACTTTCTCTCTCTAAGTGACCGCCCTGTTTGGACCAGTAAACAGGGATGAGAGAGTGGGACAGAAGGAAGTAGGAGTAACTAGACAGAACGGGTCTACACACACCGCTCAAAAGTCACCTCTGCAGGCCTCTTTCTTCCATGGAAGGATCTGGAAGCTTTACACTTAACACTGACAAAGGAAGTGATCTGACCTCCACTAGCACCACAGGGTGGGATAACGTGGAGGTCACCAGAGACAGCCTCAGATCTGGTTCCGGTCTTTTCTCTCTGTCATTGTCCAAAAATGTGGGTGAGTCCGGTTAACACCCCAAACCCCAGGCCGTGAAGTTTAATGACGGCTTCCTGCATGATCTCAAAATCAGTGTCAATGAGAGGCGTGCTGAACACCACACAGAACCTTTAAGATTACAAGATTATCTCCAACACACAACCTTAAAGTCCTTGTGATAAAACTGAAGAAACGCACTACAGAGAACGCAACACCAATATAAAATATTTGAATGCACCTCATGTTTGAAATCTCCATAACAGATTATATCCTGCTCTACCTGAGACCACACTATTACAGGAAAGACTTGTCAGAATAAGTCCGAATAAATCACCAAAGAGTTACCAGAGAATGGGGAGGGAAGACAGATTCCTCTACAAATCAAATGAGGACTCACGAAATGTAATCGCACCCTTAACCCTCGTGCTGCCTTCGGGTCACATGACCCAAAGGTTCATAACGAACCATCGTTGTGTTTACCCAATTTTACCCAATACAAAAACAAATTAAAATAATTTTCTTTTAACCTTTGCAATGTGGGGGGTCTGAGACAGCCTAGCTGTTAAAAGAAAATGCTTCACTTTGTCTTTGTATGCAGTAAATTTGTAGCAATACGACGGTGGGTCACAATGACTGATGGGTCAGAATGACCCGAAGATAACACAAGGGTTAAGTCCTCCCCAAACCTCCACTGTGTTACCACGTGGTGACGTTTCAAAGAAAACGAATAACACGGCAAGACAGAGATATTTGGGACGTAACTCAGACACCGTCATACCCATCCCACTCCAAAGTCAAGCTTCTACCCTTAAGTGCAGTATGTGATCCAGCTGGCCTTCGCAGTCTGATTAAAAGCGTTATCATAAACACATCTGCACGGCAGCTCCTGGTTCCCGCCGCTGCTGGCAGGTAACCAGGGCGTACGGCGGAGCAGCACGGCGCCCAGGCAGGCTGGGCTCGGGGACCCGGTGGCGTCCGGCCAGCCATGAGGTCACCTCGGCACAGCAGCTCTTAATTTGAAAAACCTGGTGCAATCCACGGGCTCCTTATTTCGAACCCGCAAAACACCGGGCTTTGCCAGCTGTAAGGTTTGTGTGTGTGTGTGTGTGTGTGTCTGTGTGTCTGTAGGAAAGAGAGGTAGTGGTGAGGAGGAGCAGCCTGAAGTGTGTGTGTGTATGTGTGTGTGTGAGAGAGATAGATTTAGAGATAGAGAGAGATATAGAGAAGAGAAAGATATAGAGAAGAGAAAATAGATTTACAGAGAGAGTGTGAGGCATAGCCACTTGGATATCAGCTTTCCGAGTCAGCCTCCTCCGTTTTGTTCATTTTGCAAGCGTTCCTTGTGGTTTGTCAGGAGAAAGGCACAGCCCTTCTGGAGCACTGCTCTTCCTACTGGATAGGAAGTTGATAATCAGTGAGAACAGGAAGAGCTGGGATCAACTTCCTGACGACCATAGAAATAATACATTCTGGCTGCATCAGGGAAAAAAACATTTGTAACAAAGACTTGTCTTTGTTGAGGGGAACTTTGAGGGTCATTCCTCTGTAATTTAAGAATATGTTTAGTTAAGTATCTCACCATTCCAGTACAGTTTTTGTGTTGTAAAAACTGTTAACTTGTGTTAAATGTATCCAGTACACCAAAAATGTGTTCCAACATACATAGATTGAAGGCAAACACAGTTACATTTAAAGAGCACTAAAAGACTTGTTCAGAGCCTTAGTATAAATTAGTCTTCAAAATTGAGTCAATTATACACCTATGCATTACCAAACCAAGGAAATCTGTGGAAAACAGCACGATGAAATGAAAGACATATTAGCCTATGGCACAGTGACATCTACTGGAGAAAGCAGTCCATTGACATTTACAGTAACTGCTGTGGTTTGAATAAAAAAGGCACAACATAGAATTCACAAATCTTTTAAGTCTCTCAAGCACACACCTGGATCAAGGTGGGTGAAGGTCCCGATTACAAAGTCCAGCGTGGAGATGGCCAGCACGGCAAGTAGCAGCAGCTGCAGGCGGACGATCCACTTGACCCCCGCCAGGTTGATCCCTAGCAGAGCCAGCAGGACGGAGACCGAGATGCCCCGCACCACCCACTCACTCTGCAGGGTCAGCAGCTCGGCGATGGACTCGGAGAAGCCTGTGATGTACATGGCCCCAGCCACACACTGGGATCAAACATGGATTAGAGTCACACACAAATTGATGTGTAATGAGAGAGAGAGAGAGAGAGAGAGAGAGAGAGAGAGAGAGAGAGAGAGAGAGAGAGAGAGAGAGAGAGAGAGAGAACGATGCATTTATTGATAATCTAACTCACCTGGCCGAACACATAGAGCAGGCCCACTGTCCCTCCGGTTCTGCCCCCCAGGGTAGTAGAGATCATGGAGTACACTCCCCCACTGCCTACTGCGCAGCGCTCACAAACACCTACACCAGACATCACAGTCACCAGGGCAACAAGAACCACCACAGACACCAGGAGCATACCAAGCCACACACCCGTGTTTCCCTGTGAGGGAAAAAGCCAAACACACAAAACATATTTAAGAGAAGCCAGGCAACGTACAGAGGAGTCACCTGCACATGGACACATCATAGTTCAGACGACTACACACTGCATATGGACGCTTGGATAGTGAAGCTCACCACTAGCCAGCCAGTTCGTAAGAACAGCACCACACCAAATATGTTGATCATACAGGTTGTAAAGACTCCATCCCAGGTACCGAAGAGGACTGGCTCCCAAACGAAAAGCTTCACCCTCCACCATGGTTGAGAGTGCCGCTGGGACCGCTGTGGATCCGAGTGAAACATAGTGCCATTGTATTAACTGTGAACATCGGTATCTCAGATACTTTCTCAAATCTGATGATCTGACACTCCTCGTTTCACATCAACAGAGGAATTTTTGGCGCGTTTATTCTTTTTTTTTCCTCATTCGATTTGAAATTTTATTTATTTATCAGACACTTTTACCCCAAGCGGTATAAGCCCACACATTGTACAACAATAAAATAACAATGTCTGAAGTGCAACATGTAAATCATTTTGTAGGTGCATTCTGGATCGCAAATCATTAGGAAGTACCATCCAAAAGGACGAAAACAAAATAAACCTGTGCGTCCTCATGGAAGAGATCCTGGACATGGGGAGTTTGGATCTCAGCCTCCGCAGCCTTTAGGAGTTCCATCCCATCCTCCATGTGTGGTCTGTGGACAGTCCAGCATAACGTGACCTCCTCCACTGGGTCATTTGTGACTTATCACAACTGGACCACATGCATCAAACATAAAACAAGAAACATGACCCTAGTGCTAGACACTGTTTAACAGATACTCACCTTCAGCAAGGTGAAAAAGGTTTGAAGCTATTCATTAACTTAACAAAACATTGTCACTGAACTGCTTGAGCCAGATGATATAAACTGTCTTTCGGGTTTGATTTACACTTTAGCGAACCACAGTTCAACTAAAACAGCGTTTTACCATTGGTAACGATACATAATCTTCTGTCTTTACCAATCACAAAGGGGTAAGTCCTACCCTCCCTGGAGTCAAACATAGGTGTGCCAACTAAACACTGACACCCGGATGCACCGGGTGCAACAATGCGCTCATTGATTACATAGCAGCACGCGCCTACACCAAGGTAAAGAAGAGAGCGAATAGATAAGGACGGAGACTAGAGAAAAAGATCGGAACCAATCGATCGGCATTTATTTATCATCAGATTACGATTAGCTAAATGTGAGTAGGTATACACGTATTCTATCTGCCTGAGATTTGTGTGAGGAATTATTTCCATTGTAGCCAATACCTCCTGAACAAATTCCCGATCCCACGGAATCTAAATAAAACCTTATTTTATTTGTTGACTGATCATAATAATCGATCTCATGTGGGCAATATGGTCACAATTCCGCTTAAACAGATTTTGCCACCCAAACAACCATAATAAAACAATTATGATAGGTAAATTAGACCTGCCTTGTTAAGAACGAGAAGCCATGATACACTTCGATTAAACAAATTAGTTTGTTATTCCTCCTTTCTCTCTTACATCCCTTCTTTTTCTCGTTCTACTGTACCATCCTATTTTCTATTATACTGTAGAAAACACGACCATTGTTAGTCCTATGATTAACCTGCTGGTAACTTTTCATAGCCAATTTCCTCAGTTCACAACGCGACGTGGTCATCAAACGTCAGCAAGTAAATGTTTGTTTGGCCAATACTTAGCAAGGTGTGTTGCAGTGTGCTACAGCCATCTGAACACGGTGTTAGTTTTGGCTAACCTTCAAGCCAACATCAGCACAAAACAGGCAGGTTAAATTTAACCGAAAACTTTCTTCCACAAATAATACGGATGCAATCCAAACATTTCTCTCCAACTAGAATGACTGTTTTTAAGGCCTATCAGTCAAGAACATTTGACAACAGTGAGAATAATTATTTATTTGGAAGAACATAACACACAACAATCAAAACAACTATTTGAATCAGATATCCTTTACAAATCATAATATATTGCATAACTAATATTACTTTACTGAAATTAATCTGCTACAATTAAAGCCGCACATTACATTACTGTTTCTATAGAACAAGTTCACTCAATCCAGATACCATGCAAATCAACCTTGTCATCTTGCTAGAGATAAATCACCTCTGTGAAATGGCATACTTGAGTAATCCACACTTTGACAGTTAATTTGGTATTTCCTTCTCAGATTGATCAATAAAATATCTGAGTACAAACTCAAGACTCTAGAAGGAAAACGTCCATATTTGCCACAGCTCATCATATCATGAATCAAACTATTATATACCAAATGAGGGCTGCAAGAATGACTGCATATGACATACTTAAAAGCTTAAAGCAACACTATGTTTCAAAAATAGAACGTTTTTATCAAAAGGTTTTAACATTTACACATTTTCTCACACAAATGAAACAATATTATTTCCCACCACCCAGCTTATACAAGGACACTTATGGCCAGTTTATGGAAAAAGGTTACTTTGATAAATGGGTTGCTTTTCCTAGACCAATTTACAACAGAAATCTTCAGGTCACATGGTATGATGCTCTGATCAAACAGACAGCTCACATGACCAGACTGGTTAACCGGGCTGGTGGCCTGGTGCTTCCCATTTCAAACATAAACAAGACCTTATACTAGGATTCACATTAAAATATAACACAAAGTTAAATGAGGATCGAGGCAGATGCCTTCGAAAATGTGCTTTTGAAAGTACTTTTACTGGAATGGGTTGATTATCTGATACTTAGTTACAGACACTACAACGAGGACGTTCATTACAATAATAATCCAATTTTTCCAAATTGATGGTGTAATAACCACTTTTCAATTGCATCCTAAAATCACATGATCAATTGTTAATATTTTATGAAGGGTAAGGTGCCAGTGATTCATCAAAGTGATAGACTGAATTAATTTACCATTTCTGCAGTCAAATTACTGGGAAATCCATCAAATGTATGACAGAAACATCATGGTGACATTAACCAGTATCATATTGAAAAACTATGTTAAGAATGTGCACTCTGATAGCAAAAAGCATCCATAAAGCATCTTGCACAAGCCCCCTTGTCTTAAACGTAGCAGTGTTTCTCAAAACAGAAAAAGCACTAAGTGGCAATACACACCTTATTTACAGCAAAGTCTTTTTCTACATTCTAAGGGTAAAAGGGAATGTTCACAAAGGAAGTGTAGTTTTAGTTCAGAATGAGCGTTGTGTATGTCCGTGATTGTCCGTTGAAATGTAACAAGTGAAAGGCAGAGGAATCTGCTGTAGATGTCAAAAACAATCTAACCTAGGTTCTATTAACTTGTACACTATGTAGAGTAAATACTAAGTGGGCAGTTCAGCTTTTGTGACAACTACAGATATTCCTCTGTCATGAACAGAGTGTACAGTCTTTAAGTGCATGCAACATATTAGTAGGCCATGATGAAAACCTATTATAAATTGAGACAAAAAGTATAAGTGCATGAACTCAATACCATCTGATACTGCTTTGACACGCTTCAAGTCCTTTGTGCAAACCTAACTAAAACAAATAAGCGTGACAATAAAAGTAATGGAAATTGTTTATAGACAAGGATTTGTCTTAGCAATTGTGAGAACTCAATGCAATTCAATCACAATTGCTAATTGCTTGAATTTTCCAGCCAATGCAATCAGTTGAGGATTCCACAGCATCAACCAAAAAATCAGCTTTTGTTTTTTACATGCACTTGAGAAACACCTGCTTTAAGGTGGCTGCTAAGTAACAATAAGAATAAAGTGACTTCTAAATTAAGACAAATTAATTGTCATGATTACAACATAAGGCATACACAATACAATTTTAACTCCAATCACAGAGCGGGGCAATATGTTGGTTAAAAAAAAGCATGTTTGGCAAAGGGATCATTGCCAAATTGAGATTCATTTCTTATACACTTTCTCGAGGAGAATACCAGCCTGCATATCAAAAGAGGCCATGGCATCTCTGGGCAAAATATAATTTAGCAGCAAGAAAAGGTTTAAAACAATTTCATAATTGTTCTACAGTCTATTCGATTAGCTCTAAGGACATTGTTTCTATATTTGAGTCTCCCACCAGGAAAGGGGAATTTAACATGATTAATATAAAAGGTTTAGAAACTAAATAAAAGCACAGTGTGAAAGGACAATGACCATGGGGATCAGGAGGACTACTCAACGTTTTAGCATTGTACTTTGGTTGCTTGTGTCTTCATGTACATTCTGTTAAACCTTTGGGCTTTTTACAAAATAATTCCCATTTGAATTTAGATTGATCGATCTGTGAAAAATGCTTTCATCTCAAAGCCACTCGCCGCTATATATTGTCACAATGTTTTCCATTTAACAGATGCTTTTATCCAAAGCACAGAAGGAGATTTGAACCCGGGACCTAATGATCTGCAGACAAATGCTCTGCCACCGAGCTACACCCATTACCCACAATGCTTTGAGCAACATCCACCTTTGTGGCGTAACCTGTTTTGGCGGAACAGTGGACATGGATGTATAAAGTGCCACACGAATGATTACAAAAATAACGTCTGTTGGGTTTGCCCTCATCCAAATGTCTGACTTGGTGTAGCATCGGGAGAAGCGTTCAGTTGAGACCTTGTATCAGTAACACTACCTAAGGGGAACTCTGAGAAGTCTGTGCCGTGGCCTCTCAGACTGACTTGTCCGTTGGCAATAGTAAACTGGGAAGAGGAGGCTCCGGACCGCGACGTCTGGAAGTGAGATCGGAAATTCTGATCAAAGGTGCTTTGAAAAGTCTGAAGCATGCTTTGGGATTCCCCCTTCTTGGAGGACGAAACCTGTTCCAGGAAGTCTTCCGTCGGGGACACTGCAGTGGGCGTCGTCTCGTCCCCCGAGAAGGAGAATGAGTGCTGGGAGTCCCCGACGAGGAGCCCAAAATGAGGCTTCTCTAAAGTGGACCTCAGGGGAGAGCTCATCCCTGACTTGAATCTGCTAGGGGAGGGGAACTGCTTCTCAGTGGAAAACAAAGGCTGTCCGGAAAGACTGGGGCTCTCCGTGACAAAGTTAAGACTCTGACTGCTTAGATAGCTATCGTTCTGGCTGGTCCTCTCCAGCGCTTGCTGGAGGAACTTGGAGTACTCGTGCAAAAGGCTGGCCTTCTCTGAGGGAGGAGGGGGCTGCTGGCTGCCAGGCCCCAGGCTCTCCACGGGGCTGCTCTCCGACACGTCAGAGGAGTTGATGGATATGCTGGATGTCACCTCGGTGTCAGCCACGCTGAAGGAGATGTCCTGCTGCCCGTTGGCCTTGTTGGAGTAATGGTCTAACAGGGACTGGAGGACCTCGTCTGGGAGAACATTCTTGTCATGGGCTGACTTGATCTCCACGCTGAGGGGCTGGGGCTCAAGGATAGTGGCTGGGACCGTCTCGTCAATGACTGTGGCTACCGCGGCCTGCGTGACCGAGGGCTGGGCCGAGATGCTGCTGACATTGAGAGCGTAGTCCCGGCTGTGGTTTGTCACGGCCGCCTGAAGGTACCTCTTCTTCTTGAGGAACTGCATAGCGTCGTCGTAGTTTGTGCTGCTCGTCGCCGGTTTGGCCTGGCCTCCCTGGAGCGTGTCCACCGGCTCCAGGTCATGGTTGCTCTCCACCTCCAAAATGCCTTGCTTGTCCACGATTTCAAAGGTGTACCTGGTGACTTTGTTCTCTTCAAAGGAGGACAAGGGAGACAAGCTCGAGGGCGGCTCGGAGGGCTGTTTGAGGCTCCTCTTAGGGACCTTTTTCAGAACCAGTTTAGGCGGATGGATCTCCCCCGACGAGGCTTCTCCGCCCCGGTGTCGGTTGTCGGGCGAGTCTGGGAGCTCCACTGAATAATCGGTGATGACATACTCATCTTTGACCTTCGAGGAAACGGCGTAGAGAGGTAGACACTCGATCTTGTTCGGCCTCTCCTCCGCCTTCTCTTCCGTGCCAACGACGGTGACTCTGTGAACCTCCATTTGGGCGGCTGGCACCGAGCTGTGCGACTTGTCGGAGGACTTCTGCCGCTTTTTCTTCGGCAGCATGCACTCTTTAGCAGGAAAGGATAAGCCCAGGGATTCTGAGTTGCGTAGGAGTCCCTCCTTCACTGCTGCCTTGTGGGCCTTCCTCTCCTTGCTTTCATGGCACATGCGCCTATGCTTTAAGACCCGGTCTGTCCTGGAAAAGTACTGTGGAGTGTGCAAATGTACAGTGATACGAAATAAATATCAGACTTGATGCAAGGAAAACCCCCTTTAAAAATGCGTGTGTCTCTCAGAGGTGCACCCACCTGGTGGCAGTAGTCACACTGATATGGCTTCTCTCCACTGTGGGTCCTCTTGTGCCTTTCCATATGGTACTTTTGAATGAACCTCATGCCACATTCTTCACAACGAAAGGGCTTCTCGCCTGGAGATGATGGAGACAAAAACAGAGACGTAGATGTGCTCTTCAATGAACTGTGTACACTGAGCACCACAAGGTCGATCATCGAGATGTTTCCTCCCCTGTGACTCAGTGTTACACTGCATGCATGATCACACTGCACGCAGAGCAGAAGGGGCGGCCTCTTACCAGTGTGGATCTTCTCGTGTCTTTGAAGAAGATATTTCTGAATGAAGCGCATATCACATTGACTACATTGGAATGGTTTTTCACCTGGAACAAGGGATGACAGAGGTACATAGAACTGATTTCAGTCAAGGTTTTTTGGGGGTGTGAGAGAGCGAGTGAGAGCGGGAGAAATCCTTACCAGTGTGGATGAAGACATGTCTTTGTAGGTGGTAATTGGTGCGGAAGGCTGCGTTGCAGTGTCCACACACGTGACACTTCGGACTCTGGAGACCTAATGACCCGTCATCATTGATGGTGAGAATCTATAACACAGCAAACACATAACCAATTACGAGATGATAGCAATCCAGAAGTTAACGCAAAATGACAATTGGCCTAATGTAGGGTGTTGCGAGTTGTCAGCTCGTGGCATCGAAAAATAACCACCGCCGTCGCAACGCCGCTTCGATATCTTTGTTACGACTGTGTGAGTGTTGTGATGATGACCTTAGCAGGGGAACGCTGTTTCCTCTTCTTCTTCTTGTGGCACTCGCCGAGTTCCCTGACCTGCTTCCTGTCCTTCTTCGACTGCATGAGCGCCTCAGGCAGCTTCATCTCCTGCTTGATGCTCAACTGCCAAACATTCAATCATATGGAGAGCTTTTCAACTGATTGCAGACTTGACCTGATTGGAATTGATACCATTCCTCACACTGGCAGCTCCATGGGTAGATGATTAGGCATCCCATTGTTTGAAAAGGCTACCTACCTAATTCATCAGTTGACAATTATTTCAGTTGCAAATACTGGCCTAGCAATCTCTTGATGGACAATAGTTGATTAAAGAGATAATAAATATGGTGAAATGTTTGTTGATACTGTCTATACATGTCCATCATTTTGCCTCTGGACCTTTTACTATGTGGCTTCCCTGACTCACCGGCATGTGAACCGTGCATGGCATCTTGTGTAAGAATCTCTGAGGGAAATGTCCTCCCTCCTCTCTATTATTCTTCACGGTCTCCTCCTGCACCATCAGTTCATCAGGGGGGATGAGGTTGTGTGAGACCAGAGAGCCCCCAGTAAGATCTTCGTCATCATCTTCATCATCCTCGGCCAGCAATGGGTGGTTGGCTAGACCACGCTCACCAATGGTCATCACCACCAAACTCCCACTCCCTAACCCCACCCTTCCGTCCACCCCTCCACTGCACTTAAGCAGCATCCCTTCTAACTTGTCGTCCATGTTCATCTTAATGTACAAGGACCTGAGTAGCTATATGAAACAAACAAGAGACACGAAGAACGTTGTTAGGGTTGGCACACAAAGTTATACAGCTCAATTACACCCATCCTTTTTTCCTTGTCACTGATATGGGTTAGATAACGTCTAGGCAAAGAAATATATATAATAATTACATAATCATTTTAACTTCCTTAACTACCTTTCTACCATTCGATAAGTGTTGTCTAGCAAAAGCACCACTTTCCGCAACTTGCTTGAGTGGGGAGATTTTAGGGTTATTTATTAGATTATTAGCTAGTTTGACTGCATTACACATTACATTTACATTTAGTCATTTACACGTAACTGAAATTGATTAGACTCTTTTACATCTGTACATCTAACTCTAGCAAGAAGCTTTAATGTACTTCATTGCAGTGGTAGTAAGTTTGCAATGTTGCAAGTTAGCTCGTGCTAGCAAGCTAGTCTAGCTACTGTAGTTAAACTAGCAAACCCAATCGAAATTGGCTACCTAGTCAGTTAGCTACGTTAGCAAGCTAGCTATAATGAAGAACTATTGATTAACTAGTCGTGCAACAGTAGTCACTAGCTCATCATAGCTAGTGTAGCTCATAACTAGCTAGTTAGCTACACAAGTAGCGGACTAGCTAACGAAGCCAGCTAGTCTGGTTTAAAAGCTAGCTAGCAACCAAGCGAAATACGTTCGTAGGCCTGTAGAGCCGGGTTCCGATTATTTCCTGGAATGAAGGCGACACATGGAGCGTTCCACAATTACATGTAAATCAATACAATATTCACGGTTTTACTACAGTCATCAATACATATCTAATACACACCATAAACAATTTCCCAAAATATAACTTTTCGTTGCACAATTAATACCCTCTCATAAACTTAGATTAAGGTGTTCAGTCCCAGCAGATAGACGGAACCCGTAGGAAGCTGATGCACATAGGTTTCTGATCGCACGCGGAATTGAGGCAGAACATGTTATCAATTTTGCGGTTGATATTTCCCTTACCTATCTGGGTGTTTTATCAGCTAAAGCCGTTTAGCTGTCATGGTTTATAGTCGATAGACTCTCCACTGTGTGCTCGGCGAATGACAGACACAACATTGCATCTGGATGCCAATAATGAAGCTCTCGCAGGTTTCTGTGCATAATGCAGGTACCTGTCGCTATCTAGTGTCTAATACTGGTACTGCGTGTGTATTCACGACGCGCGCACATTTTACAAAATAGTCAGTGATATCAATAGAGTTTTTACTCTTAGAAATGTATCGAAGTCTTGGGTAGGCTAGCCAGGGAATGAAATACGACAAAAATAGCACGGAAGCCCCAAGTCTCCTATGAAGGGTCCCCACATCCTTCTATTCGAACAGCCATAGCAGTTTCTTACTGTAACTGAGCCTACTATAGCCTACATAAACCAACTAGGCCTATATGGCGAAAAATATAACTAATTCAAGTAGAATCACTGATGCAGAGACTCAGTTAACTCCTCTGTCTTCTTTATTTCATAATATGATATTGTGTATCTTACATTTCATCAGGCCAATCATGTTTTTTCAATTATACCGTCGTGTGATGTTGAGTCATCAAAAATGTGTGAGGCTGATCATGTCTAACCTACAAGCATGTGCACCCGTTAGCCTTCAGGCGCCACAGTGAACCGCGCTTTATATCGAGAGGAATACAAATCAACCTGTTTCCCTATCGAGTCGCAGCGCAACAGCGCGCAACTTGGATATTCCCCGTTTGTGCTCTATCCTTCTGGGTATATGTAGACGTTTCTTCTCAGATAGTTAAGAGGAGAGGTTGATGTAGGCTATTGGTTCGTTTATCAAGTCTCTTGAATATAAACTGAATCTGACTTCTCCAGGAATCTGAAGCACCGTTTGTAGGGGAAGCCCCACGCTTCCCCAAGTGGAAGTGTGGTCGCGTGTGTGTGTGCGTGTGTTTGTGTGAAAGAGAGAGCGAGAGAGAGAGAGAGAGAGAGAGAGAGAGAGAGAGAGAGAGAGGGGGGGGGGCAGAGAAAGAGATAGTACTGTGTGTGCATTTTGTGTGCAAGTGAGCCAGCTCGTCCGTCCTCAACAGTTGCCTTCGCTGCCTGAGAACCGAGAGGATAACAAAAGTGTGCTGCTCCTGAGCCAGACGCCGTTAGCGCGGAGCCACACTCTGCTCTGCTGGCTGTCTCTTGCTCTGACATGCAGTCGATCATCTCCCCGGTGACTAAGGCCATTCTAGTTGCGCTTTTTATCTTCGCCATCCTTCTCATTCTCTATGTGATCCTCTGGTACATATGTAGAGACGTTGACTGTGATCACGGGATCTGATCTACCTTCACGGAATTACGGATCAATCAAAGGCCAAGTGGGAACCGCACAGGAGGGTCACCCTGTAAGTCAGCATGCACGTGTGTTTTTTATGTGTGTGTTTGTGTGTGTGTCTTTGTGTGCGCGCCTGATAATGAGACACCTTGACGCGCGTAACATTAAAAGGTGCTCTGGCAGTGATGACAAAACCATGTCCCGCGTGTATCCCTGTGGGCTTCCTTTCACCTAGGGCAATGTCTCTAAAATGCCTTCCAGACTTAGTCACATCAGCAATCAGTGTAGCTGTGGATGTATTGAGCCTAAAGGTGAAACAATGTCATCGATAATAGCAAACCGTTATCTCTGCCATCTAACTGAGGCAGGACCGGTTTATTAGAGCGCGAGGACAGCTAAATGACATTGCGCGGGGACAGTGTAGTGATGGACAATATCGGATTAGCAGACGGTGCCAATATTGTCTATCATGTCTTTGTAATAAACTCGCGTGTGTGTATGTGCGTGTGTGTGAGTATTGTCCGTTGGAGCAACACGCGCGCTCTGTTCGGAGCTGCAGCATTAGTTCATTTTCAGTTCAGCTCGTCTCTAAGGATGCCGCTTTGACATTGGAATTTACATCGAAAACAAGCAAGATAACAAGCAAGATCAGAATAACAAGATCATTGCCGCGAAATGTACATTACTCCTTTATCTTTTCACAGGCTAAAGTGTGCTTATCACGGCATTGCCCGTTCCTCCTCCTCACGGTACTGCTATTGGTTTCCAGTTTTTACGCATAGCTAATATGTGTCTTTGACATTTTTTACAGTCAAATTTTATTTGCCATCGTGTCCCTCGGTGTCCATTTGACCTTTAGTCATTCAGACCCCCTATTTGTGTTTACAATATTAGCCTGTGCGTAAATAAAGGACATCAAATAAATCTATATAGGCCACAGCTCCGTTGACTTTAACCCTAAATCACACTGGTATTAGCACGTTTCACCTGTAGAATGAGTCCGGACAAAGATCTTGCCATGTTCTTCCTATCGGCTTTCCCCTAAAGACATCCGAGCAAACTGCCCAAATGTGATCCTGAAGGACAAATCAAGGGCACAATGTATAGCCTTCTGCTCCATACCTTTAAGCAAATTCAGTTTTGACCCTGAAGCATTTCTGAAAACAGGAAATATCAGATTATGAAAGACTTGTATGGTATAGTATTTTCTATTCATGCGGGAACCCACATCAAAAGAAAAGGCGTAATACAGATGGTTGTCTAAAGAGTTTGATTTTTGAATGTCGCATCCCACATCATCTCAGTCTTGGATAACCGACATGTGTGGTGTATCTCTGTAGCAGCCAGCTCTGTATTTGCCCTATATTACAGGCTAATTGGGATCATCAATTCCCATGAGTGTGTGACTCATAACTGTATAATATTAATACCCTATAATAACCCCACATCAACGTTTATTTGTATTTATATCTTAAACGAAAAATGAATGGACTCAAAATATGTTTTACCACAGATTCCTGGTCCTCATAGCTGTGACTAATCCCAGCCCCCACACCTGTACCAGCCTGTGCTGTCTCTCTCTAACAGAGACTTATCAGCCCCCACCACTGACCTCTATTCATGTGCTCCCAGAGAGACTGAGGAGAGCCTGTTCAGAAGGGTACATGACTGTCGACAACAACCACGCCACATTATCACTCCTAATACACTTTGAGTTCTGCATGTCAGTTCAAATGTCCTGAATCCCTCTGTGTGTGTGTGTAAGTGCAAAAGAGATGCGACAAAAGAGAGTATATATGCGCATGGGAAGATGTTTTAAAGTCTGAGACATTGTCTCGAATGGCAATCGGAAAAAAGTTGAGCAGGAGAAACGGATCTGGGACTGTGTGTGCATGTGAGAGAGATGAGTGTGTTGTGCCACTGCTTAACACCAGCTGCCACTGCCAAAGCCATCCCATCGTTTTTACTGATGCGCTCACATCACTTCCCTCCGACACAGCGCCCCACTCATACACCAAGAAACATCGCAATCGCTTACGCACACATGCGTGTGCACGCGCGCACACACACACACAGACACACACCTCAAAGCTGTAAAAATAGATCTCGTGTGACTCAGCTGTTATGTAAAGTCTGTCTCTGATAAGAAGGCCTGAGGCTCTTTCTGTCACTTCAGCTTGACGGTCAGGAGCTGAGGTGACGTGTGTCCGCAGTGGCCAAGTCTCGGCTCAGCTCCTCTCCCCCGTCTCTCATCTCCCCCCCCCCACCCCCACCCAAAGGACTCACTGCCCCTCCTGGGTACAGTCAGTGTGGCATCAACACCACCCAGCGCGTGCTTGGACCCGATCTTGCGTTAACTTTCTCATTTCAAAAGAGGAGAAGAGTGCGAGATGGGGATACAGGCTCTGTTTAGAGTGGAGGGTTGAGAGTTGGACTGATCCATCCACTCAAACGATACATTTCAAACACACACACACACACGTGCGCACACACGCTGTTTCTCTTCCGGCACATGTCCACACGCTGACAGGATGAAGCATGGCGTGGATCCCGAGCCTGTGTGCATGAGACCCTGACTGCGAGCAGAGAGAGGGATCAGGGTGGCGTGTCGGGAGATTTCTCAGCACCTCATCGTGGGTCAGGGTCCAGGCTACGCACATGGACTCAACAAGCCCAATAGATTCGAATGGCTGCAACACTGATAGGTAGAGTGCGTACAGTAGCGTTACACAACACTTAGAAGAGAACACGGGATTGTCTGTCGCATTGGAAATTAAATGACGCAGCGGGCATTACACATTTATTTTAAGCTCATTATTTTTTCATTGTGTGTGTCCTGCAGGTGTGTGTGTGTGTTTGTGCATGTGTGTCTACCCTGTGTGTGTCTGTTGAGTTGTTCCATTTCATAGCTACAAGGGTGGAGTGACACACACATAGCACATACATACACAAACGCCGTGTAGTGTAAAACAGGCACTGCTGCGTGCTGTATCCTGGTGAGTGGTTAATGATAGATTTAATTGGTGTGCGGGAGTGCCCCTCCCCCGGCTCAGTTTTCAATTCGCTAATGGGAAAGCGTCAGCTCACTGAGGACAGTAATGAGGAAAAGAACCGTGAGACATTATACGAGCGCGCACGCACGCACATACCTTCTCATTAGTGGAGAGAGTGAAAGGCATACGCACACTGATTGCATAAAGTTCACGAGTCCACTTTCATGCTTATTTACAGTCATCCAATTCGGAATAAACCCTCTTAAATCTCCTTGACAGTTTCAATCTAACTCAACACATAACAGACCCAACACACCGGCACGGAAACACACTAGATCTAGTGATAACAACTGGACTAAATATCAATAATATTTCAATAACTGATCTACCCCTCTCAGACCATCATTATATACTTTTTAATGTGGAAATTATCCTAACAAAAACCAAAAAAGAATTCTTAGTCCATAGAAGATATTTAGACGATACAGCTATGATGACATTTTCTGAACAATTTGCTCTATATGAGCCGACTAACCATGATTGCTCTCTGAATGAAATGGTAGAGAACCTCAATGATGCACTATTATCTGTGTTAGACTCTGTTGCACCACTGAAAACCAAAAAGAAGTGCACAAGCAGAACCTCCCCATGGCTGAGAAATAAAAATGTTAGTGAAACGAAAAGAAAATGCCGTGCAACAGAGAGAAAATGGAGGAAAACAAAGATCACTATCCAGTACAATATCTACAAAGATACACTAACCACCTATAACAAAACCATCCGTCTAGCAAGGAGAGAATATTTCTCCAACATTATTACAGAAAATGCCAGTTCTTTTCTCCACCATTGACCAGCTGCTAAACACTGTCCCTGCCCCACCTCCATCCTCAGCAGTTAAATGTGAAGAGCTTGCTTTGTTCTTAAAGAACAAAATAACTTTGATCAGAGCTAGTATTATTAATAGTGGGGTCGAAACTGACATCAGTAGATTCTGCAACATAACCATGAGCACATTTACCTGTATCACACTTAGTGAACTTTCCAAAATTGTCAGCGAATCTAACTCCACAACCTCAGATATTGATCCTATACCCACAACATTCTTTAAGCGAGTGTTTGATAGTGTCTCAGGTCCAGTGCTAGAGATTATAAACACATCCCTTAGAACTGGCATCTTCCCAGATGCCTTCAAGACAGCTGTTGTAAAGCCCCTATTAAAGAAACCCAAATTGGATAACAGTCTACTTGCAAATTACAGACCAATATCAAACCTTCCATTTATTAGTAAAGTACTGGAAAAGATAGTTTTAGTCCAATTAAATTCTTTTCTTGAAGAAAATAACATCCTGGAAGTCTCGCAGTCAGGTTTCAGGAAATATCACAGTACTGAAACTGCTCTCACCAAAATAATTAGCGACCTCAGACTAAACTCTGATGCAAATAAAGTCTCTATCCTTATCCTGTTAGATCTCAGTGCAGCATTTGATACAATTGATCACAACATCCTAATCAATAGACTGGAAAAGCTTATTGGGTTCACGGATAATGTATTGAACTGGCTGAAATCATATATCACAGGAAGGAAGTTTTATGTTAGTTTAGGTGACCATAGGTCCAAGAAACATGAGAACTGCTACGGGGTTGCTCAAGGAAGCTGCTTAGGTCCATTACTTTTTTCTCTTTATATGTTACCACTCGGCAACATAATCAGAGAACATAACATAGATTTCCATAGCTATGCGGATGACACACAACTATATATATCCACTGAACCCAACGATGCAACGGCCATCAATTCCATTACCAACTGCTTGATGGCAATAAACAAATGGATGAATGATAACTTTCTTAAATTAAATGAAGACAAAACCGAAGTCCTAATATGTGGCCCCAAATCCAAAAGAGAGATGCTTATTAAGAATCTTGGAGGCTTAACCCGCTGTCTTAAACCAGAGGTGACGAGTCTCGGTGTAATCCTGGACTCAGATTTGAATTTCAACTCTCACATTAATAAAGTGACCAAAACAGCTTTCTTTCACCTGAGGAATATAGCAAAGGTACGACCATTCATAAACCAAAATGATGCAGAGAAGTTAATTCATGCTTTTATATCCAGCCGGCTGGACTACTGTAACGCACTTTTCACTGGTCTTCCCAAGAAAACCACTGAAAGACTACAGCTCATTCAAAATTCTGCAGCTAGATTATTAACCAAAACTAAAAGGAGAGAACACATTAGTCCTGTCCTAGCTACTTTACACTGGCTCCCTGTTACCTTGAGAATTGACTTTAAGGTCCTTTTCCTCACATACAAAGCTCTACACGGACAAGGACCTAGCTACATTGCTAACTCCGTTATAAACTACACACCAGCTAGAACACTGCGATCATCAAATGCAGGCCTATTAGAGGTCACCAGAAGCAGTCATAAGAAGATTGGTGATTCGGCCTTTGTCAATTACGCCCCAAAACTATGGAACAAATTACCCATAAATATTAGGGAAGCAAACACTCTAGACATTTCTAAAAGACAGCTTAAAACCTACCTTTTTACCGAAGCATTTAAGTAATTTTATCTCAAAAGGGTTTTCCTACTTTTTAAAGTTGTTTTCTCTCTTGAACAGAGATCTTATTGGGATTTTTATTTTTGTTTGAATTGTTTATCACTTGTATTATTGTTTTTATTGATTTTATGTAAAGCACCTTGAGCTACAATTCTTGTATGAAATGTGCTATATAAATAAAGTCTTACTTACTTACTTACTCTTCCTGTCCAGTGACCAGGAAGCTGCTGATGAAAACTGCCATAGAGGCCTGGCAGAAAAAAGGCTGTCTGTCATATTTGACGGGGCTGAGTTTCAATCCTGTCTGCCTCAGAGTAGACACCTTCCCATTCTGCCGGGCTCCATGTCCCCTGTGCTTACAATCAGATTATGCAACGTGTGAAACTCCCAACGCAGCCATCAGAGACGAGACATGAGATTTGATCTGTCACAGAGCAGAACTATCAGGATTCCCAACAGTCTAATGTTTCGAGTTATTATTTATACACGGCTGTATAAGTGTATAAGGTGGAGTGTGTGCATATGTGTGTGTGTGTGTGTGTGTGGGGGGGGGGGGGGATGTGTGCTATGTCTCTTCGCTGTCCCATCATCCTAAATAATCCTGTTGTCATGCGTGAGATGCGATTTTTCACTAAACAATAGCGGAGGAGCCGTGCCTCAATGACCTGTAGAACCCTCGACCTCACAGCCCTCAGCACACACACACACGCACACACACACACACACACACACACATTGAGACCTTAAAGCCATATAGGATCCTGGAGTCAATCTGTAAGATCTGTAGGTTTGTATTTCCCGAGAACCCAAGGTGGAGGGTATAGCTCGGTGGTTAGAGCATTTGCATGCAGGTCAAGAGGTTGCAGGAGGTGGCAGGTTCACATTCCCCCCTCTACTGTCCGTTGCATTGGATGAAAGTGTCTGCTTAATGAATTCCATTTCATTCCCAGAAAAGAAAGTGTAAATTTGCAAACACCGTAGATGGTTGTTTTTCACTTGGTTTTTGCATCTGACGACCTTGGTGAAACCAGCCCTTGGTTCCAGAGAGGTGTTGGTGCTGTACTGCAAGAGTTTGGTAGAGAAAAAGAGGTTAACAGGTTTGGTGGAGTGGATATTTTGTCAGTGATCGATCCAAGAGTGTAATTAGTGCGTGTTTTGGTGATGGGAACCTTTTCACACTTTACATAAGTCCCCTCCAGTGCAAATCCAACTGCACACTTCACAACTTCCCTCAGAGGTTAAGACACTCCGTCAACTGAAAAACACAATATATACTATCTCATAAAACACTATCATTCATGCATGCCACACAAATCAGACAAGAAATCCCACTAACTTGCCATCTGAATTTTGGACAGTTTTAAGCAAATGACGACTAAATATGTGTCTAAATTATAGTTCATTCATCAGGACTCTTTACGGTTGGGCAGATTTGTGGACCAAAAAAATAGCTTTTCTCTAATATGATTAATCAATGCAGCTTTCATCGGGACCACTGTGCGCATCCCCTAGGAAAGGAGACAAGGAGGCGAAGGCAACTATTGCAACAGGGCAACTGACGCGCCGCGAACGGGGAAGTGGCTGCGGTTCGTTAAGCTTGAACGCTCGTCTATGCTTTATTGTCCTGCGATTGATCAAGAGACCGGAGGAACACACACACAATATCTAAAATGTCTCTCCTTGCGTATATTCTACCGATAATCAGGATTTATCTGGTCGGTTTGAAGGTTCTACTATGTCAAATGTTTAGCAGTCCTTTCACGTTGCCAGGTTGGTTCAGAGCTCATCCCGCATGCGATGATGAACGATTAGGTTAGACGAAAGGTAGCCAATAGCTATGCATATATCATGTTGGAACATGTGGGGTTATCTAAAAGGAGATATATTACGCATTTTTGTACAGAGAACATGATTTAATACGGCCAAAGTTTACACCACCGCAGCTGCCTCGCTGTCTTGCTGTATAGTATTGACAGCGTGTTCTCAGGCAGACTAAAACTGCGTGCAGTCTGCGCAGTCCAACCAGCATGATAGTTTCATGAATATCTTATTCCAGGATCTGTTTTCCTTTGGGATGTAGCTATTACAAAATACTTCCCAAACTAATGGTGGAAGGTTTTTATTATTATCAACACTTCGTATTATCATAGAATATATAAGGCCACCAGAGAGTAGTAAAAATAGTAGATGATGTGCCAATGTTTAACATCCCTCTTCCTCTTTCTTCTTCTATCAGTGATGCCCAATCAACATGGCAGGGTTGCCATAGTGACTGGAGGAGCCAGAGGGATTGGCTATGAGATTGCTAGACACATGGCCAGCCTGGGGGCGCATGTTATCATAGGTACAGTATTTACCACAACACCTGGGACTGTCACTCACAACACATTTTATGACAGACCTGTGTGAGAATAGTGAGAATTCAGGATGTAAAATCACTCTATGGTTTTCTTGGTTGCAGTCCAGGTGTGAGTAATGTCTTAAGACTTATGCTGCATAGTCAGTCTTGTTCTGTTTGTTGAGGCACCAATGTATTGTTATAGTGAATTAATTAGGTTGTGTGTTTACTACCCACCCCTAGCCCAAAATATGCAAATAAAAAAATAGGCAAATTATTTCCTGAGGGCAAAGTTTTAATCATCGGTGTTTCTGACAAAAACCTTTATCCTGGAGCGTACTGTATGTGGAGTTGGAGTGTGTATGTGCAGAGGATTGTGTGCGTATACATATTAGCCTTCTGGCCCTCAGTCACACTGCATTCGTTATGAACAGGGAGTGTAGATATTCCTTCAGTTCTGCATCACTGAAACAGGCTAAATGTTGCTGTGCCCTTGAAAAGGCCTACATGATAATCCAAGATTAGTGTGTGTGGGCCGTGGCTTGTCTCTCTGCGTTTCCTGTCTCTGCATCTCTGATATGAACTGCTTTTGGTTGTTTGTTTACCAGCAGGAGATAGCAGTCGATTTTTCTGCCTGCGTCCTCCACCCCTCCATCTCCCTCTCTCTCCCTCTTTCCCTCTCTCTCCCTCTTTCCCTCTCTCTCCCTCTTTCCCTCTCTCTCCCTCTTTCTCTCATTCTCCTTCTCCATCTCTTGTTGTTACTCTACAAGTATAGGCTGCTGAATATGCACTCAGAGACTAAAATGATCAACGCTCCCCCGCCCCGCCCCGCCCCCCCCCCCCTCCACACACACACTCATCCCTCTCTCCCAGGTGGGAAGGATGAGCAAGAGGGCCTGTCCGCTTTGAGGAGGATTTCTAAGGAGAACACAGAGGCCAAAGGTAATTGTTTGCAATTGTGGCAAAACATGCACCACGCACACACTCGATGGGGATAACTGACTTGTTGGGTTGTTATGGGAGTGTCGGAAATGTGCTCGAGTTGCCGAAAGATGAAGGGCAGAGTGGCATTAGTTGGTCCCTGTGGGTGGTCAGAACATTATTTACCACACACGCATACACTCACGCACGCACAGTCGGACCTGCTGACTGTGTGCCGGCAGTGTAGTGCTTTCGGCTTCATGTCCACCACAGAGAGCGAATGGCAATCGTGTCACTAATGAGGTTGACACGTCAAGTTGCTGTTGATCTACTGGGCTCTAGACCAGCCTGGGACAGAGGGAGAGGAGAGTTGAAGAGAGGAGAGGATATGAGAGGAGAGGAAAGGAAAGAAGGGGGGGGGGAGAAGGTAGGAGACGAGGAGAGAGAAAAAGACAAGCGAACCAGAGCTCCGGCGCTGTGGAGAGAGCGCCAGGTTGGGCTAGCGTTCGGTTTAGAGGGTGTCATTGAAGTTGATTTCCTGGCTGGAACTGTTGTGAAATTGATTACTCTTTAGTAATTGGCAGGCATTGAAGTGCAGGGGACAAGGGGGTGTCCGCAAGATGGCATGCGTTTGGAATGAGAATGGGATGTGTGTGTGTGTGTGTGTATGTGTGAGTGTGCACATCTGAATGACAATGGGATACAGACTCATTAGTATGTCAGGCATGATCTTCAAACATCTCTCTCCAAACATCCTTCGGCTTCTCAACAGAACCAGAGAGAGAGAGAGAGAAAGAAAGAGAGAGGGAGAGGGGGGGGGGATGAGAAATAGACAGAGAGCTTTAAAACAAAGGCTGGGAGAATCAAGGTGAATGCGTGTGTGTGTTTGGAGCAGGAAACGGTGAATACCAATGCAGTCTGACATCAGATTATCCTGTTAAACATGCTAGGCATCAATAGTCAACTTGAAAGGGTCAGGCCTGTTTGTAGGGTTACATGCACGAGTGTGTGAGAGAGTGTGTTGTTTGTTTGTTTGTTAGTTTCCCCAAAGGCATTTTGCTCCAGAGGGTGAAGTGTCTGTAGGCCTATAACATTAGCGGGAAAAACGGATACCCTAATGAGTTGTGACTGGAGGCGAGTTTATTCAATGGGACTTTGACTATTTGGGTACAGACGCAACAGTTGTCTCTCTCTCTCTGTCACGCACACAGATACACACAAACGTCACCTCTGCGAAGCCGTACACTAAACTGACATGTCTGTCTCATGCGTTTAGTTGTGCGGTAACCTCCACAAAAGTACTTTGCCTGAAACCACAAGCCTGAATTATGAGTGGGAAATGGTATGGATTAGGTGTGTGAAAGTGCAGTGGGCTTTGTGTGTGTGTGTGTGTGTGCGTGCGTAACTGTTCTGTGAAACCAGGGACAAGGCCGTCGGTGGGGTAACGGTGCCCTTCACATGTCCTTTTGTTGTTGTCAGTGTGTCTGCCGTTCTTCCTCTCAGACTGGAGTTCTCAGTAACACTAAAGCGCTCCCCCACTGAGCGTGCTGCCCCGTTTTAATGATCTCGTTAGATAGTGATTTTTTATTAACTCCAGCAAGATTGATTAAGACTTGTGCCAGGGTTCTCTGTGAGGCCATGTTTATCACAGACATGGCCTTGTGTGTGTGGGTGTGTTTATACTCTATGTATGAGTCATCCAATTCATCGGAGTGTGTCAGTGCTGATGATAAACTAGAACTATACACAGTAAAACTGTCATATTTGATGAAGAGCTGCTGTGCGTGTGTGGGAGAGAGAGAGATGTCAAACTAAAGAAGACTTAGCCTCGTTAGCAAAAAAGAATCTTCTAGGTAAATGATGCCCTTCTCACACTGGAAAGCTGCCCAGTTCTATTCAAACCACTGTGTTTTATTAGCCTTAACTGGAATAGACGAGATACTATGATTACCCAATCGACTCCTCCGTGAGGTGAAGCTGGGCCTTCTCTATCACATGTCAACATGTCATTAAAACTGGGGCAAGCGAATGCTGTCTCCCACGCACCCCTATATGGTGCAGAAACCACTCCATTTATTTCCATGACACACATTTTCTTTTTCTGTGAAGTCAGAGCGAATCACAGAATGGGGTTGCTGTGATGTAATGGCTACACCCTCCCCCCCATCTCGGCACTATCGTACCACTCACAAATCAATGTGTGTGTCTGTGTGTGTCTGTCTGTGTGTGGTGTGTGTCTGTGTGTGTGTGTGTGTGTGTGTGTGAGGGCCCTGGGGAGAGAAACGGAGGACACGATGTGACTGGAGAGACAGCAGAGATGGCGGGGTTGGGGGAGGGCTGATGGGGAGGACAACCGAGGGATGACTGGCAGGTCTGGAGATAATGCTCCTTATCAGCCGGCTATCTCTCAGACGGCTGTGGTCTGAGCCGGACGCAGGCTCCCGGGCGGCTCTCCGTTACCTGCCCGTCCCTGACCTAGCCTCCTCTCCTCTTCCTGTCTGCAGGGTGGCTGTCCTCCACTTGACCTTCTCCCCACCGTGTCTGTCTCCCTTCATCTCCCTCAAGTGCCCCCTCCCCCCCCCCCCCCCCATCTCCCCTTCTGCCAACGGTCTGTCCCTTCCTCTAACTTCCACTTGTCCCTGTATCACTCCCACCTCTGCTCCTCAACCTTAGGCCTGTTTGTCCTTGTTGGTCCCCCTGGAGGCTGGTCCTGTTCGGATCCGAGCAGGCCAGTGATTCCGAGGGCCTTGCGCTAAACTCACAGTGGGATGGGCCTGACATACAGTACTCACCCCCGCGCCAGGCATAGCCTGACACACTGTCTGGAACTTAATACACCATTCCACACACAGCGGGGTTAACAGGTCAGCATATCCCACTCTCCTCGGTGATTACCTCCCGTCTGTATCTGCAGATCAAACCAAAGCGGCGGCTCCTTCCTGTTCCGTCTTATCCTCCATGACCCTGTACCCAGTGAGGAGAGAGAGCAGAGGGGAAGGTATTATATATGTGTGTCAGAGAGGAGCCAGGCAGCACCAGCACACAGAACTCCATGTAGGATATTAATACACACTCGGGCTGCTTTGATGTTCCGGCATCGCCATGGCTAGCAGAAATAATCCTGTTACAATAGCGTTGATCAGTGTGTGTGTGTGTGTGTGTGTGTGCGTGGATGTGTGTTTGTGTGTGTGTGTCTTGTAGGGTTTTGGAGTGCCGTGTCGTAGTGTGTTCTTCTGACTTTGTTCCTGTCTCTTCCTGCTCCAGCACCACAGAGCAAATGCTGGCAGAGGCCAGGCTCCTAATGAAACAGCCTTGATAGAGGGGCATGGTGAACATGGCTCCTGACAGTGGCCCTTCTAACAGGCCTTGGCCACTGCAACTGTCCCTACTACACGTCTCATTAGATGGTCGGGGTACAGTGTTTCTCAACCGGTCTAACCTACGTCTCTGCTCGCCTGTTCTCTCTGCTCTGCTGTTACTTTGTACCGTATGTAGTTCAGGCGATGGGAAGTACCTTCTGCTGTACAGAGGATTGTGGGTCAGAATAACGAGACAAATATTCGGGCTCACATACTGCAAAAGGCAACTGGATGCAGTTGGACATCCTGGTATTTTTGGCACACCGCATTTCACGTACTTTGTATTGGGACACACCTGTTGTTAAACAAACCCTGTCGTGTGTGTGTGTTCCCAGTGGAGTTTGAGGTGCTTGACCTCGCCTCGCTGCAGTCAGTCCGACGATTTGTTGAGACCTTCAAGGGGCGGGACCTGCGCCTGCATATCCTGGTCAACAATGGTGAGTGAATCAACCAAGCACGATCAGTGCATTGTTTTGCCCTGATCCTGTTTATCAAACCCTTTGTTGTGTGTGTGTGTGTGTAGCTGCCGTCATGTTCGTGTCTGAGGGCTGTACAAAAGAGGGTTTTGAGCAGCACTTTGGGGTCAACTACCTTGGACACTTCCTGTTGACCTTGCTGCTCCTGGACATCCTGAGGCACTCTGGGAAGTGCGGTTCCAGCGCGCGTGTGGTCAACGTCTCCTCGTCTGCTCACCGTGCTGGAGAGATCAAACTCCACGATCTGCAGAGCAGGTAGAAACCAGCACACACACACACAGAAACAGACTTGGACTCAGGTTCAAGCTCGGACTCATGACCACTGACATATGACACAACGGTAGCTGTGCATTCAAACCAGTCAGGAGGCGTAAGATGAACAATGCTCAGTCCTTTGGTTTTCTCCTCCCCTTTCCTCTCCTCAGAAAGTGCTATTCTCCCCATGCCGCCTACTGCCAAAGTAAGCTGGCGCTCCTCTTATTCTCGTCCCACCTACAACTGGTGCTGGCGAGCGGAGGGTTCCCAGTGAGCTCCTGTGCGGTGGACCCTGGCATGGTGGACACAGCCCTGTACCGCCACCTCCCTGTGCCTCTCCGCCTGGCACAGCGAGCCGCAGCTCGTCTGTTCTTCAGGGTAAAGATCTCCCGCTGTTCCGACTAAGTACTCATAATATTAGCACAGCCAGTTTAAGACGTGCATAAATCATCAAGCTCACGCACAGATAAACTCCTAACCCCCCCCCCCCCCCCTTATACACACACACACACACTGTGCATACTCTGTGAACACTCTCGATACATGAGGCTTTTCTCTGAGCATTAGCTCCATGCTGAGAATGAGCAAGAGTCTGTTTAGTGCAGAGCGGAGCGGAGCTCGATTATTTCTGAATATTTGTTGCATATCTTAAAGCTTTGGCCTGGGGGCGGTGTTCATTTCTGTAAGATGAGATAGAAGGAGACGGGTGTGTGTGTGTGTTTGTGTGTGTGTTTATGAGCATGTGGAAGTTTGTGAGTTTAATCATTAGAGGCAGTCGCCTCCAAACACAATCTTTCTGGGTCATTTTCCCCACAACTATCACACAAACACACCATTAATCACATGCTCGGCCATAGAAAACAAAACACACATTAACACACACACCATGTGCACAAGCACATTGACTAATTTAAGATTAACTACACACCCCAATTTCAGCCTTATCCTGCTCCTTCATAAAAAATAAAATGCTTTCCTTTTGAGTCTTTCTCAAATGCTCGAAGTGATACAAAAACACAGCCAATAAGCATACACAACCCTTCCATGTGATGTGTTAGAGAAGCTTGGAAAGGCACTCATACAACAGTTTTTTTCACCTTTTAAGGGCAAAAAGGGACTGTATTTATCACCAAATGATAGCACATTTATGAGTATTAACCATTGGGGTTTAACAAAAGAAAATCCAAAAAATGGCTGTGCTCTACCATGACCAGTTCCACCCAGTCTATTCATAAAATCCGTGTGTTGATCTACTGGGATCATTATCAATGAGGGGAGCAGCTGTAATGACAGGCAGAAAGTGTGGGTCCTTGTCTGTGGCACACACACACACAAAACATCCCTCTGGCTGCTGTGAGCCCCTGCTGTTTTACTGCTCAATGCATCCTGCCCCTGTCTAAACACACACACACCAGACACACACACACACACACACACAGGGATATGGGTCTTCGCCACAGTCTTCTCTTTTCACCTGTACTCAGTAGGAGCTGCTTTTGAAGGCAAAAATACACAACACAAATCTGATCTCCCCATCTCTCTTTGAACATAGCTTCGGGTCTCTTTCATGCACAGACACGCACATACAGATTGGAAAGCATGTACAAATTACAGACTGTTGCCACAACTAGGCTAGGACTGGCTCTAGAAAAAGCACTGGAACTCAAACATATATACGATATATTTATTTGTGATGGCGTGTGTTGTGTTTCCTTAGACCCCATCAGAGGGTGCGTCCACGGTGCTGTACAGTGCTCTGTCCCCCTCCCTGGAAGGAGATGGCGGGGGCTACTGGGCTAATGGACGCAGGGAGATGACATCACACCCCGCGACCCACGACCCCCAGCTCCAGCTTCGTCTGTGGGATGCCAGCCTGAAGCTAGTGGGCCTAAACGCTAGCAGGTTAACAACGCTGGGTTAACCCCAGGACTAACTTTTGGACAGAAGACTTATCTTGGACTATCTTGGATAAACCCTCTCCTCCTCTACTCATCCTTCCCTCCTTCCCTCCCTCTATCCTGGCCTCCACTCGTCCCTCTTCTCCTCCGGTCCTTTTCTCGTGTCATATCTGGCCATTATCTTTGTGTTTGACAATCCTTCCTCCAAAACTGGATACGGAACTGACGGTGGAGGATGGCCCCCCCGTCCTTCTCTGAGATCTTTGTGAAAAGAAAAGAATGGACCCCTCTCTCGCTGGCATTGTGAACACACACACACCTGTCCAAGCCGTGAGTGCGCTGGGCTTCTTCGCAAGGGTGTGTGCGCTGATCCAATCTTTTCCTAAGCGGGAAAACCGCCGTCTCTCCAATCGGAGAACGCGACTCCTCCCTGGTGTGATGTCATCCGGACGTGTCCGTGAGTGTCGCTGTGTTCTCCGTGTCGTCGGTTTCGTCGATGTTGCCCGAAGCGTTGCGCTTTCTTCAGTGTCTCCGTGTGATCTTTCTCAGAGCAGCTTTCAAGTTGGTTTCTCTCTGTCCTGTGCCGTGCTCTCTGATGCTCTCTGGTTAGACGAAAGGAAAGATTGAAGTAACAGCACATGTATCCACTTTCATTGTGTTCTCTCAATCGGCCTCTCTCAGTCGGCCTCTCTAAGTGTACATTGTGTGTGTTTTACTCTTTATCAGTGTTTGTCCTTATTGTGTTTTTTTTTATGCACAAGATAAATTGTAAATGTATTGATAGCACAACAACACACTCTGACTGGTGAGCTGTGAGTGAGAGTTGGAGAATATTCCGTATGTGTGTTTGAGTATCTGAGCTCTGATTGGTTCTCTGCTGCTCATTCATTTTGGCCCAGCTCCCAGTGCATTGTGAGATTGTGATTTCCCAGCGGTGAGAATCAGAATCCATGTGCAGAATAAAGACAAAGGCAAACACCAACAACGCACACAAGCAAACACACACACACAAACAATACCAACGACATATCCAATCATGGGCTTATCTCAACAAGCACACCAAAACCAAAAAATACACACACCACCATCCCATCCACACTGTGATGTACCTAAACACTCTGAAAATAACAGCCTTATCTGAAGCAAAGCTTTTTGGTTTTGGATAGGCATACAGCCTTCGCAAACATACTCATGCGGACATTTACTCACATTTATACGGTTCACTAACCCTAACCTTTCACTGTGAAGATTGTTGGCTGTGTACTGCTGAGAGCATTATGGCTCGTGCTACTGTATCATGTGTTTCCTAGACGGAGGTATTACCGAGCTAGGTGGCAGATGATGCAGTACTGCCCTGAGATGACGATGCAGTGTTCTAGATGCCACATAACTCCCTCACTTTCTTCCATCGCGGAGGTCAGAGAATCTGGGACGGCGGATCTCAAGAACACTTCATCTGCTGTGTGTGACCGATGGTCCGTTTAAAGCCGTGAAATCACTGTGACGGATAGGCAAGCTCTGACTTCATTATATGTGCCAAACACACGCCTACGCTCACACATGCACACACCTCACATATCGATGAAACTAACATCCTGTTCAAAGCTCGCCCCCTCTGACCGTCGAACCATGTCATAAAAACAAGCTCAATCTCAAGCTCAAATACTAGCTCGAAAACACTGACATGCAAAGGCTTTTCTCTAATCTTCAATTTGTTCACTTTGTTTTTCTTCCGAGCACAAGGTTTATGTCTTCCAAAGATACTGTCTGTGAGAATAGAATCTAACTGTGTTTGTTGGTAAGTTGCTGGGCTGCTTTAAGCACCAAGCCTTCAGCGTCAATCGAGTGAGATCTGGAAAGACAGACAGACAGACAGGGTGTGATGCTCTGGTCCTATGAATACTCTAGGATTGCATTTCTATTAAATGTTCCAATCCCAGTCTATTTGAGTCTGATTGTGTACAGAGTATCTATAAACAGAAAGGAGGTCAGAGGAACGAAACACCCAGGTCCAGATGGATAAGAGGTGTTTGTTCTTAAAAGGTTCAGCTGTTCCAGTGGTGGAATTGACACCAAAAACAATGTTATTTGTCTTCCTTTACTCTGACTTAATACAACCGCCTTTCATTCTGCATGGAAGTCGCATAGGAACATACCTAAAGAATTTTGCATCAGATTGAAACATTTATGAGGGAAGGATGTCTGAAATGTGTAAAAAATAGATTTTATTGGTTGAAAACAATGTTGCTTTGCTGTGCCTGAATCTGTCCCAAGATATTTAACTGTGATTTTTAATTCACTTTACAGTCTGAAGAGTAAAAACTATGATATGTCTCGTCCTTTGTTACATCGTTGTCAATTTTATTGAATTCTCTGGAACGATGAGAGTTGTAGGCTGTTGCAGTATTCTGTGTGTGATTGTGACATTCAGGACACCTCCTTTTCTAACACCCAAAGCCTCTCAATAAACATATCATTGTGCCACTCCTGCTTCATCCTTTACACGTGTGTGTGTGTGTGTATGTGTGTTTTGTGTGGGCAGACGGTGTGTGTATGTCAGGCTGTCTGATGACGATGTTCAACATCAGGGACGACCTGGGGCAGTGTCTGAACTCTGGGTCTCAAACCTTCGACTCTACATCAAGGGTCTACCAGTTAAACCGCATCCACTCAAAAAGGGCTTCAACGAATCTCCTTTTCTCTGTATTTCCCCCCCCCCCATCTCTCCACCCCCTCCTCCCCTCTCCGCCTCCATCCCTGTCTTTCACACTCGCACAGATACTCCCAGGCGCACAGCCAAGCCACGTCCTCGTGAAGATCTCTCATTTAGACACACATAATGGTCTGGCGCGGCGAGGGCTCGTGTTTCCCTGAGCATTGTGAGCGTCTCTGAGAGGTCTCACTGACGTCCCCGCCTTCCGCGTCTTCGGTTTACCCATTCATCACAGAGCCTCTCCTGAGTGGTTCTCATAACACGGTATTGGCACAATCAATTAGCCTCTCCCCTTTCAAATTAATTAACGTTTCCCCCTCCATAATCACAAACAATACTTAGTCATTAGAAAACCATTAGAGCAGCCTCTCTAAGAGTGACACGCAGCGACGTGCCTGTAACAGGCAGATCTCCTTGCTAGGACGTTGTGTTCCTTCACTGAGGTGACTGAGAAGCTAAGGAGCTGCAGATAGCTAAACAGCAGTCCTCTCTTCGGTTTACAATCTCAGACCGCAGCTCCAAACCAAAGGCTATCTCAAATCCTTTTAGATACTTGTGACAGGTGTCATTCGGTTTTGGAACTATTTCATTGGTTCTTCTGTGGTAGGCAGGCTCAAATACAGAGAAATCCAGGTCTGGTTCACGTCTTTGATCTCAGGGGCTAAACCTGGCTTCATTTTTTTCGTGCTTGGCTCTGGTCTTTGATTAGCTTGTCGTTAATCTTGCGCGCTGAATGATTAGACAGCAGTCACAGGCGAGGTTGAGTGATACATTGGCCCTGTCATGCTGATAGATGAGCTCTCCTCACGCCCGATGGGTGGGTGTCTGTGCTTGAGTGTGTGCGCAGGATATTCAGAAAGAAAGGAATAAACAAAGAAAATAGGATGTTTTGACTTGACTCGTGGCAAGGGACTTATGTGCCTCTCTCTTGTCAAGGTCATGAAAAAAATGGCTGTGTGTAAATATGAGGTAGTGGACCTGGAAATGAAATGTTTTCCTGGTCTTCCTCCTTCCCTCTGCCTCCCCACAGACACACACTCACAAACACCGGATCCACCATCGACGAGTCAGGTGCTGTTCCATTTCAGCTACACTCTGCCAAACACACAAATTAGAAAACATCTGAAAGTATGTCAGCCTTAAGAAGTAAAAAATACCAAAAAATGGGCAACCAACTGTGAAGAAACAGATCACAGTGGGAGCTCATATTTCTATTCATTTGTGCGGTAAATGGTTTATTTGTTACTTAGGTGTCGGATTTTCTATTTTCAACCATTCCTAAAGTACCATTTAAAACCAATTATTATACCTTGATTTGCAATGGGTTTGCTAATCGTATTATTCATTTATTTCTAGGTTTGCAGAAGATGCTTCATTATGGTGGTTTGTCACAGCTGCGTTGAAGAGGGGAACCTTGTCACGAAGGGTGATTTTTGTTTGCTGTGGTGAGAATAGGAGAGAAAACGGCTTCAAGGATTCAAGGAAAAACAGGAATCAAATCTGGGATTAGAAAATGAGCTGTCAGCTGCTAAACAAGATTCATATATTCTGCAGTCACAAAGATGAGCTGGTACCAGACAACATTTATCTCAGGCAACAGGGGAGGATTTTGCCTGGTCTCCACAAACACACACACACACACACACACACATTCATGTGCATTCTGAGGCCTCACTCTCAGGCATGACAGCCTCTAGGCCACACAGCCTCTAGGCCACACAGCCTCTAGGCCACACAGCCTCTAGGCCACACAGTTTTACTCCACCCCATCAGAGAGAACAGGAGATGCTCTCTGCTTCGGACGAGGAGGCAAAATAACAGCTGGAAAAAAGAGACTGAGGAGAGGAGGGGAAGAATATGAAAATGGTGTCACCTCAGTGTGTGGTGGAACATTCGGACTCTCACTGCCTGACAGTCACGCCTTATAAATGACAACCCGTGGCCGCTATCATCTTCCCTCTGAAAACCACAGCTACCGCCCACGTGCCGGTGGAAACCAACATTTTCTTTCTCGGCACCGTAACCTGAAGGTACCCATCAATTTCTCTTTCAAATCTAGATGTGATCGAACACTTCCTCCACATACTAAATCACGTCACATCAATTGATTTTTTTTCATGACTTGAGCTTTGTTCAGAGCTGTCCAAAATAGACACGATAAAATAACCCAGCTAAAGCTCCAAAAGCAGAAGTCATTTATGAACCCAGGGTGGGATCTGCCTGACATCAGCAATGTGCAGGCTCACTGTAATCTCCCTGATGTTGGCGGACTCTCAGATCCCCTCAATAGATGTTGATGGGGGTCAGATGGCTGAGCGGTTAGGGAGTTGGGCTATTAATCAAAAGGTTGTTGGTTCGATTCCTGGCCGTGCCACAATGACGTTGTGTCCTTGGGCAAGGCACTTCACCCTACTTGCCTCGGGCGAATGTCCCTGTACTTACTGTAAGTCGCTCTGGATAAGAGCGTCTGCTAAATGACTAAATGTAAATGTAATGATACTCTCCATATTTAAGAGTCTTACGAAGAAAAACTACCCAAAGAAGATGCTGACAGGTGGAACTGAAATCTGAAGTCGAAAATCGCCCTGCCGCTGAGATTCAGCGTCCCACGTGTGCCTCAGATGCACCTCGCACGCTTCACGTGTACTGCTTCCTCACTGTTTCATCCCTGACAGCATCCATACACTCCATTTCAGTTATAATGGAGTGGCACTGATCGGGAGAGAGAGAGAAAGAAAGAAAGAGAAAGAGAAGGGAGACTGAAAGGGGAAAGAAAAAAAATGATGGTTCTTTAGGGGAGTCGGAGATGAGTCGGAGATGAGAGGAGTGGAGGGTCATATTGGAGTGTACTCCATTAGCGGAGCACTCAGCATGTTGGGGAAAGCTCCATCTGCCCTGAGCTACTGGTCAATATACCTGCACCACCACTGCTCGAACACACACACACACAAAACGACTCAATTTACACACACAAACATTGACTGGAAAGACTGGAAAATTGAGCACTTGCACACCTGTGGTGAAATGCACAATCCTTTTTAGACACGACAGACAGTGCACAGAGATGGTGCGTGGTCTGTTTAACTGAGGCCTGAGCCCGTATCATACCTATCTGTGTGGTGGGGAGGTGTGTGTGTGTGCGTGTGTGTGTGGGGAGGGGTACTGATATGAAGGACATGATGTCTCTGTTAGTGTGTGTGTTCCACGCTCGTTCTCGTTGTCGTCCGAAACGGATGAAAGGCGACGCATTGAGACGTCATGTTTTGATTCGGGTGTGTGTGTGTCTGCGCCCAGGGGACATTTGTCTTCGTCCCACAAGGTTATCTGAGACTCTGCTGTCTGTCACATGTCACTGTGAATGAGTGGACCTACTGCTGATACAGAGCTCAGATACACACACACACTCACACACTCACACACACGCAGGCTTCCACATAAACAATAGATTGTTGATGCCATTGGCTCTAGCTCATTTTAGCTTGGCCACAAGCTGCCAGACTGATGGATACAAGGATCTGCGTGTACATGAGTAGTGGTGTGTGTGTGTGTGTGTGTGCGGGTGTGTGTCAGTCGAGCACCCTGCAGTGCAGTAATGAGAGAAATTCTTCCAACAGATGCCGAAGCAGGGCGAGGTCCGGGCAGGTTAAACTGGAGAGTCTGTACAGTATTCAAAGTATAAATACAGTAAATACTGTGTACTGTGTATATACTGGCTATGTAGTTGGCGTGGCCTGTTTAGCTGCTAGTGACAAATGATCTTCCAACTTGAACAGAAACAGAAGCTGAGCGGTGAGGGAATCGGGCTAGTAATCCGAAGGTTGCCAGTTCGATTCCCGGCCGTGCCAACTGACGTTGTGTCCTTGGGCAAGGCACTTCACCCTACTTGCCTCGGGGGAATGTCTCTGTACTTACTGTAAGTCGCTCTGGATAAAAGCGTCTGCTAAATGACTAAATGTAAATGTAAAGGAAGAGTAATGAAGCCGACAGATACTCGGAGAAGCAGGGAGAGGGACTGTGGGTGTAGCTTCTTAACTGGCAGATAATGAACTTTAGAGCGTGCAACCAGACAGAATCGAGGAGAATGATTCTATTCCGTTTTGATCAAATAGAATAAAGTGCATACATATACATGAGGCCCCTCAGCACGTCTGGTCTGCTGGTCCTTGTCTCTGTGCCGGTGGACTAGATCCTGGTTAAAATTCCTCTCCAGCCCACATTGCATTTCCTCTGTGAGGTGGAGTGCCAATTATTATGGTAATGAATGAAACAGAAATCAGATAAGGAACCCCTCTGCATGTGTAAGAAAGACGCTTTTCACATTTCACACACACACACACACACACTGAATTTCAAGGAAAAAACGGAATTTCTATTTCATGTGCTTACTCTTTCTCATTTTCCACATTTTGTGTGTGCATGTGTGTATGTGTGCGTGTTTGTGTGTGATTGGACATTTGTCCTGGAGTCTGAGGACATTCTGTCTTAATACACTGCATCATGTAGACTGGAGGGTCACAACCTCAATGGCTGTACCTTGAATGCTAAACAAACAGATACACAGACTATGGATTTAACCTTCCACACTCTCTGTTCGTGAAGAGCTGAAATGTCAGGAGCGACATTGTTTATCGGAACAAAATGTGACTGAGATTCCTCGCCTTGCTATGCCTGTTCCACTAAGTTAATCATGTTATGAATGCGTGTACCTTTCCCCAGTGGAGTATTTTAACCTTGAAACGGGTCCGCAGCACAGATCCCTCGTGAATTTCGATTTCGAGAAAAACGTGGGAGTGCGCTCGTCTTTAGCACTGTGGTCTGCATCCCGTATTTGTGGATGGGTGCGACTACACGGGTGTGTTTTTATGCTTGTGTGCATGTCTGTGAAAAGTACAGCATCTCCCTCACAACTCCCCCCCATCCCTGTAGAGGCTGGGGCAATAACAAGCCCAGTCACTAACTCACCATAACGTCTGTGTGACTCATGTAGATAGTATTTTTGAAATGCTAATGAGCTCCAGATTATTTGCGGGCCCGGAAGAGAGCGAGGGAGCAGCCCGGAAAGATAGTCTCCATCTTCAAACCGCCGAGCGCTGAGTCGTACCGCTGGTGACAGCAAAGTCGGAGCATGTGCTGAATGAAGGAGACATTTACATAATCTGGGCACTAATGGGAGACTTCTGGAGATCTCCACATTTCATGTCTTTATGGCATTGGGAGATGAGTCATGCAGAGAGAAAGGGAGGGAGAGCGGGAGAGAGGGAGTTGGAATGACGGAGAGAACCGGCGGTAGATTCAGCTGTGCAGGACAGTGGTCACCGTGCCACACATCTTCCAGTCCTCCTGTCACTTCAGCCTGAGCATGTCAATCAGTGCCAGTCACGCCCAGATGTCCTCCTTCCTCTCCCATTCCCTCTCTCCCCCTGCCACCACTTCTCGCCGACCCCATCCCTCTCCCACTCACTCTCTTCTCCCACTCTATTTCCTCTTTCACCTTGCTCCCTCCTATTCCTCCTCTCCTCCCC